>NC_136612.1:20966994-21144494 GCF_933228915.1 Telmatherina bonti
CATCTGACTTGAAAAAAATGTGGTTACCATCAGCTGTAATGGAGACAATCCATCTCCATCCATCCATCTTCTGCCGCTTATCCGGATGGGTCGCGGGGGCAGCAGCCTAAGCAGGGAAGCCCAGATTTCCCTCTTTCCATTTGCCAACTCTGTGGGGGGGATCCCGAGGCGTTCCCAGGCCAGCCGAGAGATAATCCCTCCAGTGTGTCCTGGGTCTTCCCCGGGGTCTCCTCCCAGAGGGACGTGCCTGGAACACCTCACCAGGGAGGCGTCCAGGAGGCATCCTGACCAGATGCCCGAGCCACCTCAACTGGTTCCTCTCGATGCGAAGGAGCAGCGGCTCTACTCTGAGCTCCTCCAGGATGACCAAGCTCCTCATCCTATCTCTAAGGGAGAGCCCGGCCACCCTGCGGAGGAAACCCATTTCAGCCGCCTGTATACGAGATCTCATTCTTTCAGTCACGAACCACAGCTCATGACCATAGGAGAGGGTAGGAACGTAGATCGACTGGTAAATCGAGAGCTTCGCCTTCTGGCTCAGCTCCTTCTTCACCACGACAGACCAGCGCAGAGTCCACATTACTGCAGATGCCGCACCGATCCGTCTGTCGATCTCACTCTCCACCCTCCCCTCACTCGTGAACAAGACCCCGAGATATTTAAACTCCTCCACTTGAGGCAGGACCTCACTCCCGACCCGGAGAGGGCAATCCACCCTATTCCGGCTGAGGATCATAGCCTCAGATTTGGAGGCGCTGATTCTCATCCCAGCCGCTTCACACTTGGCTGCAAATCGCTCAAGTCAGAGCTGGAGATCACGACCAGATGAAGCCAACAGGACCACATCATCTACAAAAAGCAGGGACCCAATCCTGAGGTCACCGAGCCAGATCCCCTCAACACCTTGGCTGCACCTAGAAATTCTGTCCATATAAGTTATGAACAGAATCGGTGATAAAGGGCAGCCTTGGCAGAGTCCAACCCCCACTGGAAACTAATCTGTCTTACTGCCGGCAATGTGGACTAAGCTCTGACACCTGTTGTACAGGGATCGGACAGCTCATACAAGGGGGTCTGGTACCCCATACTCCCGGAGTACCCCCCACAGGAGCCCCCGGGGGACACGGTTGAGTAGTAGAGCTTAATCAGTTGTGCACGTCATTGGCTGTTTGATCCATTTAGTGGAAGCTAGATGTGTTGGAACAGGAATACATGGGAAACCTGCAGGACAGCGGCCCTTGAGGACCGACTTTGGACACCCCTGGTATAGAGCATTCATTTTAATGTTCAGCTAAAACACTTGGTAACTGCCAGTTAGCGTGAGCTGTATGCGTCCAGATTATGTAATAAACAGGAGAAAAAAATCCAAACACACAACATACAAACTACAACATGCAAAAACACATACAAAATCTAATATCTGTCACAATAGCATATGGAAACATAAACCAAATAACAACATAAGTGTTTTATAAAATACAAAAATACTACATACAAAAACATATTCATGTTGAATATATGAAGATATATAGATAGATGTTCAAATATTCAAAAGCAAAGTTATAGCTCATATAATTCATTAGATTATTCATGAAAGATCAAATTGTGCATTTTTTAAAAGAAGAAATGTATTGATTGATGCATCTTTGACTTTCAAACATTAACACATAGAATATTGTCATTGCAAATTGTCACCCTGCACTGCTCTAATTTTCCAAAATTATTTTCTGTTGAAGACTTGTTGCATTGAAGATTAGTACGTTGTTGACATGGGTGAACTGTGGTAGCCTGGCTTGGCAGTGCACACACTTACACATGCATCCATTAGTTGGTCAGGTACTTTTAGGTTTTAATGGAAGAAGACTTTCCTAATTCTTCCATTTTTCCTCTGTAAAAAGCTAATAGGTTTCTGGAGGAAATTAGATTTTAACAGCTTCAAGTGTCCCTTTTTTAGACTCCTGTCTTCCTGTCAACTCCATTTTTCCCACCTCTGCGCTTTATCCTATCTCCCATGGGTGGTTTGCCCCTGTTCTTGCCATCACCTCAAACCCTTGAGCTCTGCTCAGCCTACCCTGGCTGAGAACCAGGCTCTATCCCCTGAAGCCTGTCCCATGCTGAGGTCCGGACCAATTAATGGCTGTCATGTTTGCTCTTTGGTGGAGCTGCTGTAAGTGGTGCAGACAATTTGTATTACAGAGGGTCCATCACATGCATGGGTGAGCTGGGTGATGGGGCCTGCCTGTGCTAATAGGCTGTGAATGCAGAGGCCACAGACCTCAAGTACTCCACAACTGGAAGGCTTGAGTTGGTGCTAGTTAATGTAGTATTCAGACCAGACAAAAACTACATGACTGCAAAGGAATTGCCTCAGCTGGAGAGGCAAATGATTAATTGCATAAATCATTGTTGTCCTCCTTGTTTTGTTTATCTTCCTTGCAGAACCTCTGTCCCCTGTTTGGCCATTCAGACATTTATGATTGGATCAGGCCCGACATCTCACCTTTACATTACTCAGTCTGACAGCCCTGTCTTACCAGCTTTGTGGGAGGACAAACAGCAACACAGACAATGGTGAACAGGCATGCTAGCTATGCATTATGCGATTGCACGCATGGGCTTATTTGAAACTGCAATGTCAGACTCTGGTTTGGCAAAAGTGTAATGAGATTTCCATAGTAAAACAAAATTGTAAGATATGATATTGGCATATTTCAACTCTTCATTGTTATTATCAAAATAAATCTGATATAATAATGAAAATGTTGCTTTCAGTAGTAAGAATTCTGTGAAACACAACATATCACACATCAATATCATATATATACTGGTATGGTAGTGTTTCTTGGTAGTAATAAGGCAAAGATCAGCATTCAGGGATCAATGCATGTCCTTAAAAAGTTGCAAAATAATACTAAAATCATGGCTTTGGATAAGCGCATCTAAGTCACATACATACTCCACTGTTGCAGATTTATTTCTATTGCCTGAAAGGTTAGTAGGAAGGTTCAGCCGATGTGATTAATTTCTAGTAATATGGGAAGTGATAACTATTAGCAGGTCATACAATTCTTTATTTCATGTGATGCTTAATGGCTGTTTCACCATCTTGTTGCTTGTATCTGAGAACATTTGTGTACACGTATTTGTATAGTTTTGTGTGTTTTCTGCATGCAGACTTTTGTCTATCATATAATATGATGTCTTTTTAAGACGTGTTATTCTTCAGATGGTTCATATTCCAGATGCTATAAAAGCATATGTATAGAATGTATGAAGTAAAAATTCATGTAAGTGTATACCTAGCTACAGTGTATATATGTCTAAAAAGATATGTCTCATTAATTTTAATTTCTTATGGGAAAAAAAAGGAAAAGTGTTGATAGTTAAAACATACACTGAACATAAATAATTATTCTTTGCACCTGCTTCTCCAGGTCCACTGTAGAAAGGCATAGTGGGCCTTTCTGCCAACAGCCATCTCCCGCTGGAACAACAACTTATTTGACAAATGGTTTGATTAGCAATTACTTTTAGGGTACTACTGAACTTTGTCACATTTTCACATTAAGGCATCCACTAAGAAGGCTAAACCAGCATCTGTCTTGAAGTTTGCCTCACCTCTGAGCGATCTCCTGCCAGTAAAAGTCGGCTCATCGTTGAGTTTTGTCTTATGTTTCACAGTGTCTCGCTCTTTTTCCTAACTCCCTCTGACGTGTTTGTGCTATTTTTTGCCATGTAAACATTATTCTGTGAAATGCTATTTAAAGTGTTATCTTGATGAGTGAATAGTTTCTATATGTGGGGAATTATTTACTGTGTTTAACAAGTATGATGTTGGGAAATACTGGAAAAATGCTGTGAGCTACGCAGGCAAGAGCTGTAGAATATACATGATTTTAGTTGGAAAACTCTGAATGCGTTACAGATAATGAAGTATCTCAGTGGTTGAACAGAGTTGAAATAATGAGTTGTTCAAGTAGATATTTGTTCAAACTTGAATAAATCTTTTTTGGGGTTTTTTTTTCTACCAAATGAGTACACACGGCAAATGTTTGAAATGTTATGATCATATTAAGTCTTCCTGTCATGTCAACACAAAACTGATCACATCATGCAGTGTCCATGTAAACAAGCCGGCAGGTATCGCTGATCACATTGATTTTAGTTGGACAGAAGAAGTCTTTGTCCATGTCAGCGTAGTTACTCCTGCCAAGGAGGTTATGTTTTATGTTTATTTGATTGTGTTCAAGATAACTCAAAATATTTATGGACAGATTTTCATGAAATTTTCAAGAGTTGTTGGAAATGTGAAAAGTAAGAATTGATTTAATTTTGGGGGTAATCCGATCACCCTTTTTTTTTTTTTTATCCAGGAAGTTTTTAGAACTGTGACCCTCGGCAGATGTTTGCGCTCTCCAAGTGCTTTTCTAGTTTTTGTATTTTCATATACTTAAAAAATATATAGTGACAATTAGAATCATCTTATAGAGTTTTATTGTGTTTGTGAGATTTGCATCATATTTAGTTTTTATCAGAATTACTGATAAAAAAAATAAAAATGCTTCATATATCTAATCTTAAAACACACATGTAGGTTTTTACTGAGGACATGTTATATAATCTTAGAATATCAAACTGGAATTTATACAGAATAGAAAAACAACCCGGTGCAATAAAGGATGGATCCATTTAGACTATTAATTAATCTCCCTTTTTCTTTATTTCCCAACCTTACAGTAATGATATAATTTGGTTTAACTGATCAGCCTCATTGCTGATATTGATCACACAGAACTGACACAGAGGCTATTTTGTTCATCATACATTAAACTCTAACTCTGAGTGGTAAGACACCACCTGTGAGAACACTTACTTCACCTGGTGAAGCTGTGTAGTTCTTCAGTTTGACTGGTTGCAGACAGTCCTATGTCGATGATGCTCTACTGCATGCTGCCACGGAGCGCTACAGAAGTCAGACACAGTCTGATGCAGGGCCATAACTACATCTTTGAATGTTTCATATTCCTTGTGCTGTCTCTTAACTATAATATAATTGTGTGCAGCATGTAAGATATTGGAAATTATGCTTTTCTACCACAAATTTATATTTCATTAGTTTCTTAGACTATATCTACACCTTTAATATGCCAAAGACTGGATTTCATTTCTTTTTATTATTTATCCTTTTCTTGATGCCTGCATGACAGGGCAGAATAAATTGGAAGAGAACAGCAAGAATGTTGAAAAAGAAGTTGATATGGGCAGATTGTGTCTCTGTTAGAGGTAGGTGTAAAAATGGCAGGCTGTATAATATGCTGGATGATTTTTTTTTTTTTTTTTTTGTGGTAATGGGTCTTTCAAGATAAGTCCATCAATGTGGGAAAAAAGGACAAAAAAAAAAAAGAAAAAAAAAAAGCTTTTTATAAAGCTGGGTATGTGGTTTCTGTAAACAGACCAAAAGTGTGTCCTCAAGATTGTTGGCTGTTGTACAGGTATGGAATAAAAATAAGCAGTAGTTGTTGTATTGGACAAATTAAAACATTTTCAAGCTATATTAGGTGATGATTTACAGAGACACATTGTGTGTTGGTTTCATAAGTTATGTTGAGGTACAGTGGCTTTTCATTATCTAGCTGTACAACATCTAAAACAACAGCACGTCAGATTGTATGTATGTATGTATGTATGTATGCATGCATTTATGCATGTATGTATGCATGTATGTATGCATGCATTTATGCATGTATGCATGTATGCATGCATGCGTGTATGTATGTATGTATGTATGTAAGCATGTATGTATGCATATATGTATGTGTGTATATATGTGTGTATGTGCGTATGTGTGTATGCATGAATGGATGTATTACATGATTAGGAACTAAAATAATCCAGCTTTTCTACTCAAGTGGCATGCAATAGTATGTGACCTTTAGACTAATTTGGAATTTCTGCATTTATTTCTCATCAGGAGTTTCTTATTTAGAGATACACATATCAGATTATGTTTCTTGCACTTATATCCAGTCATGAAACCTCCTGTGTGTCTGTGCTACCCTTGAAGTGAACATGCATTTGCTTGTGCTAGCTCTAGATGCATTTTGGTTGCTGCTTAGTTGCTTATTTCCTTGGGTGGCAATGAAAACTCTGAAGGCAAAGAAACATGAAGTGTTGGGATTGATGCGGATAATGCACCTGGAAATAATTATCTCAGATCTTAAAGGACAGAATGTAGAAGTGATTGCTACAGATATGGTAAATTGACCCGTATACCAGCAGATGGTACTGTAGCAACTCCTGCTTCAGCTGCTGAGGAAGAGGAGGAAGACAAGAAAGATGAGTCTGAAGTGTCTGATGATGACATATGATTCAGTTTCTTTGGCTAATCTTTTTCAGGTAATGAATAACGTTTGTCCAAGAATTTTAACATAAGAAACAAATACTCTAATTAATACTAGCCATGTATCATCTACTGACTCTTTTCCATGTGATGTGTAAGCGGAGCGTTAAAATTTATGAAGTGTATTGGTGTTTAAAGCATCAGTGTTTGTAACTACTCATCTTTAACAAAGGCAAGCCACCTAAATTCTCTGAGGGGCCAGTGCCCCTTATTGTCCCACCTTTTGATCCGCTCATGATCTCATATTAGTTTGAATGGCTATAATTTAAATTTAATTTCCTAAACTCTCCCTTAATGCTCAACTGCTTAAAGCGCCTCAATCAAAAATCTGTTTTTTAATTTAAATATTCAGTCTATTATATATTTGTTTTCTGAAATTTGTCACTTCTGCAATATTGATCAATTATGGAATTACAAGAAGAAAATCAAGGATTTCAATTACAGCCCATTCTGACAAACACAATATAAACTAATTAGGCTGGCAACGTGAGTAACAGTTTCTTTCTCTTTAGGTCATGAATGATGGAGTTGTGCAGTTATGTGCTTACCAGTACTTTTTTACATGACAGATAAAGTGGTCCTTGCTGTCCTTTGTAGCTTTCAGCACAGTATTGAATTTTCCTCCTAGGATTGAATCACTTCCAAACAAACTTTTCAAGATGAGGGTGGCATGTGCACAGGGCATAAATACTTCATCTATTAGATCAGAGCAATTAGTCCTGTTACTAATGCTGCTAATGCTGACGGTGGCATCTGCGCCCCAGCTGTTGCTCGTCTTGCACAAAGAGAAAAGTGTTTCGAACACTAGAGGGAGCTCACAACTCTCACACAAGCTTACATGGAGCCAGATTTCTAGCTGCCCATGAAACTGGCCGTAGAAATTAAATACCTTTCATACCCCTGTATACACTCACTAAAATACTTTCAGCCTCGCTGCCACTCTGTAAGACTGTGTGTGTGTTTTCTTTGTATACGGCTGGAGTGACTGATGTTTGCGTGGCTTCTTCAAACTGTTTGTAATGAAGCCAAAAAGTGACCGCCCAGAACATAAAGCCATCAACATCTGTCCACTGAAACATGGCATTCCTTTCCTCTTCCTCCTGATACGGATCTCTCACCTGAGAGAAGAGCTTGACTGAATATGGATGTAGACATTGCTGCCAGTGGGCACATGACTGTGGTGCACCACTCCGTACGAGAAGAGGCTGATGGAAACCTAGCAGAAAATGATAAAACAGTTGTCTATTATCTGCTGCTCTGATCAATATGATATTCATTAGAGTTCTCAAGGGTTCGGAGGAAGCAGAGGGTTTTATAAATAACCCTCGTGAGTAATGTTCATAGAACAAAACTGTAAGGTGATACACGACTTAGTCCACTATAATGTCTAGATAGAAACCGTTTCTGGCTGATTTATAAGCAAACACGATGTTGAATGTGCAGCAGCTTCTTTGAAGTCCCAACCTCTGCCATTCCTACATTTCCCCAGGTTTTACTAGTTATCCAACACTTTATTTCTTCCTATGAGCAATCACTCATATCAGTTAACGCCTGCCATTTGCTTTTTCTGGGATGACATTTGATTAATTGACTAAATGATTTACAGCCAAATGTCATACACCACGCAGATGTGCTCAAACGGAATGGAGGACATTGGGTTGTGTGCTGCCTACACTCAAGTTTTGCTCCATCTTATCACTGACTTATCTGTTCTGCTGTGTTTGGTTGCTGGATCCTCGTCATGATGAGAATTTACATATAAACTCTGTATCTTCTGCAAATTTCTTCATGCAGTTAATAGGAGTTAGGTAGTTGGAAATAGCGATCTCATGAAGAAACATAGTGAAGGATGCAGAATTTAAAGTATTCACTTTATAAGACATCCTTCTGAAGAGGCACCACACATGTCTTTTCCCTTTCTGTGCAAATAAATAAGGATTTTTCATAAGCAAAAATCAGCCACCATCCAGGACATGGGTAATCAAAGTTAGTGCTACTCATGCTCAGAAATGTTTAACTAAGAACACCACTGCTCAATGTGTATTTTAGTCATATGCTTTTACTTCAATACTCACTTAAACATGTGGAACCAGGAACAGTTCAGTTGTCTACTAACATGTGGTTGGAGGAAGATCCTCAGTCGAAGAAAAGATCTTACATTAAAGGTGGAGTATGTAAGATTTTTAATATTTTCAAAATAAATTAACTAAAAAAAAAACTACAATCATAATTAGATTTTTAAACTACAAGTTTAATTAATGACAAATGACAAAAAGCACTTTTTTTTACTGGTAGGCAAACATTTAAGACGGGTCTTTGTCATCAATTAAACTTGTAATTTAATAACACATCAAATATGGACAGACTGGAACCTACATGTTTAAAAAAACTATCTAATTATGATTGTAGTTATTTTTTTTTAGTTAATTTGTTTTGAAAATATTGAAAATCTTACATACGCCACCTTTAAGCAGTTAAATAAATCTATGACAAGTTCTACTTCAAAACAAGCCACACATTGGATGCTGGTAGATATTTGAAATGTATGTTATGTTGCATTTACATTGAGCTGCCGTTAATACAAAACAAAACTGTAATTTTAAGTGACTCTACCTTGGATGCCTTTCACGTTTCTGAGAAATATTTTTCAGAATCATCTGCAATTGCAGCCTGTTGTTCAGACACTGCAATGTGTAAATGATGGCCTACAGTTTTTATGGTAGCCAATATCAATATCGTTAGCCTACGTTAGCGTTAGGACCAATTACTCAACCTAGCATAGCATCATTTTTGCTGTTTTATTCAGTTTGTTAAACTAAAGCATTTGCAGTAGCTACCTTTCCTTTTCCCAGAATCCACATGTAATAGGTTTATCTGATGCTCTCAAAGTTTATCTTGCCAATGGGCTTAACTAATGAAGTTTCATTTGGCCCCCACCTCAATAATTAGATTTTTTTTAAACATGTAGGTTCCACTCTGTCCATATTCGATGTGTTATTAAATTACAAGTTTAATTTATGACAAAGACCCTTCTTAAATGATTGCCAGTAAAAAAAAAAAAAGAAGCTTTTTATCATTTGTCATTAATTAAACTTGCAATTTAATAACGCATCAAATATGGACAGACTGGAACCTACATGTTCAAAAAAACTTTCTAATTGTGTTTGTAGTTATTTTATTAGTTATTTATTTTGAAAATATTGAAAATCTTACAAACTACACCTTTAAAGAAAAATAAAATCTAATCATGAAACAATGATAATGGGTGTGCAGTCCTTATAAAATGGTGTTTTTGTCCCAGTGTCATGTGCCCTCAAATGTCAGTACAACATTCAGCAAATACTGTTACTTACTGGTATTTACTGTATTTCTTACTGGTATTTCCAAAACTATTAAGTGACTCTGAACTTTAGTTAGATAAATATGCAGCCTAAACTT
This sequence comes from Telmatherina bonti, assembly GCF_933228915.1. Classification (NCBI taxonomy): domain Eukaryota; kingdom Metazoa; phylum Chordata; class Actinopteri; order Atheriniformes; family Telmatherinidae; genus Telmatherina; species Telmatherina bonti. The sequence continues at coordinate 20,976,833 of NC_136612.1, forward strand.
GACAATATATCCCATTCATGGTATTGCCAGAATTCTGCATCCAATATGCAACAAAACATAAATGTCTCATGAGACAAATGGCCGCTGGGTCACTTTAATTTGATAAATGAGTAGCCTTACAACAATGATCTAAATAAATGCAGACAACAAATAAATTCTATAGATTTTTCATGAGATTTTGAAAGAATTTTCTACACCTGCGTTTTCTGTTTCTGGTATACAGGCTGGCTGGAGCCTATCCCAGCAATTATCAGATGAGCGGCATCATACAACCCGAACAGGTCGCTGCTCTTTCACAGAGTTAACACAAAAAGACAAACAACCACTCAAGCTCCTTCTTTGGGAGAATTTAGAGTGACCTACCAACATAACGGGCTTGCTTTTTGGGTAATGGGAGGAAACCAAAGTACCAGGAGAGAACCCATGTGTAGATGGAGAGAACATGCAAATGCCACACAGCAAGGCCCGGCTTGAACGCCTCTCCCAGCCAAGGTTCGAACCAGAAGCCTTCTTGCTGTGAGGTGACCATGCTAACCAACACAATTGTGATATTTGTGATATTTTTAAGCATTCACCAGCTTCAAAAAAAGAATTAAAAAATTTAGATAAAAAAAACTGCTGTGCTACATTTCTGCCCCTTTGCATATCACTGAAAAGTGTAGATGTAGGTCCTTTGAACATTACAAATGAGTGCAGAGAATTTCAAAGCTTGGAACTGGTGGAAGGCGACCATTTATATTGACTGATTCAAAATACAAATGCACTGGTCTGGTGCCTGAGGGACTTGGTGGAACAGTTTGAGTCTTCCAAGCAGAGAGGAGAGCACTTTGTTAGTAAATTACCCTAACGATTCAGCCAATGGAGCTGTAATTGCCAGCAGGCAGGGATGCATGGCTGAAGAGAGTAACTTTTTCTTTGTTGCAGAGATTAGTTCTACTCAGGACATCCTACTAGCTAGAGCTCTGCTGCCCACACTGTAGTGACACTAGTGACATATCATACTCATGGGAAAGTATGGATTTTGATCACCTGCAGGGTCAGAGGGCAAAGAAAGCAATGACACAGCAGATTCCGAGCTCTGTCTGGTAGGTTTTCCTACACAGCAACAAAACTGAAGAGTAATGTGAACTCAATCAGATGAAATGAATCACCACAGATCTTCAACAAAGCTATATAGTCAAAACAGTTTGTACAGAATACTAGAGGGCAGTGTGGGGTGGGTGTTGTACATATGAGCTATCTGAAGATGGACACCAATTAACTTGTAGCACTAGACCAGCCTGAACCAGTTCTTCAAGCCTTCTGCACACAAAGAGAAGCACAAACCCCCTTTACTGCTGTGACAATCACAAGGCCACCTCTTATACTCTGGATCTGTTAAATCTCCCATGCCCGGCGGTGAACCTGTTCAGTTAGATATTTAAGTTCCAAAACACAAGGATGCATTATCTCTCTAAAAAAAACACTAAAATAAGCCTGAGAATTTAATGAAAAATACATAATTTACCTTATCAGGGACATTGTGCATTTAGATTAAAATAATACTGGCTAAAAGCTCCATCTCTAACCCGCAACACTAAATACTAAGCCCATTATTTTATAATGCCAACTGTTTGGAAATTATAATGCACAAGTTTGCGCAATAAAAAAAAACAAAAAAAAAACTCAATATCACCTCCTCCTGGCCATGAAAAGAAGCTGCATTCGTGACTCATCATTACGCTCTAATAGGATAAAGGCCATGCTCTCTATTGAAGGCACAGTGCTTCTCTGCCTTTACCTCATATATTATCGCAATTATGTGTGTTCGTGCATGCACAGTCAGTTTCTCCATATGAAGCTTATGTACGTAAAAAGGCAGATCGCTACGCTGCCTTTTAATGTTACTGTACTATGAAAATGGTCAATGTACATTAAGAGAAAATTTATGAATTGATCATTTGGTCTGAAGTTTGCTGGCGGAGTCACAACAAAATGACTTCACTTGAGAGACTTAGACAATTTTCACATCTTTCTTTGGATGAAAAATGTCAACTTTTGAATGATCGTAGACCAAGACCTGAGCTATCTCATCTTCAGTAAAGGATAGATCAGAAAATTATTTGTACTGTTCACAGTGATGGTGTACAACATGGGTTTCACAGAGACATGTCTTCTTCAGGCCAAACTTAGGATTCTGTTCTCTATAGGTCAGTAACACAATGGAAGCCTTGAGGAACCAGCGCAAGACCTTTGCAAAGTGCTAAACTTGGTGTCAGTGGCTGCCTGCGGATGAAAGACGTGAGCTGTTTTACTGCATCCTGGAAAACGTCAACTTGTAAATGGAGACCAGATTCAAGAACCTGGGAGAACTAGATTTCTGACTTTAATAAACTATCGAAAGTTTGATGAATTGTCAGCCAAATCTGATAATGCAAAACTGCACAGCCTTGCTAAATGCAGGAAGCATTTTGATTTTGTAAGGCTAAAGGCCGAACTTATTGGCCTGTACAGCTACACATGACCAGAGAAAAGTCCCCCTATGAACTGCTTTCTTTTGTGGTTAAACACATCCTAGAACACACTGTTCCAAAGGCTGCAAAACTCTTGAAGTTGGCGTTGAGCATTCCAGTCACCACAGCATCGGTGGGAAGGTCTTTTTCTGCCTCAAAACGGATCAAACCTACAGCTGCAAAAGGACAGAGCAAGGAAGACTTTCATCTCTCTCATTTGGATATCAGTTGAAAAGGAGAAACTCATCAAACTACAAAGACGGAAGAGTTTTACAACGCTGTGATCAACAACTTTGTCTAGAAGGACAGGCGCATGAACTTCATCTTCAAATAAAGTACAGTTAAACTCTTTATCTCTCTCTCCCTGTTGTTATGGCAATGTTCATGTTGTAATGTGTAAGCTATGTGGTGGCTATGATCCAACATCACGTTGTTGTTTAATGAATTTGAAATGCTTTACTACTGAAATGAATATATTTTGAATTCTTTAAACCGGATGACCATGTAAATTGCATAACAAGGGTAAGGAGCTGCACATGGGTGCAGGAGAGAATTTCTTGTTTTTGGTGTTGTGTTCAGGTATTTTTTACATTAAATCTATATCTGGGGTGTGGACCCTTGAGATACCGACATTTCAGCAGTGCACACAGCTCTGCGTCCAAGTTGTTTGTCTCTCTTCTTTTTGCATTTTGGATACAATAGGGCTGTGCTGTCATCAGTTGCGTAAACGTGGACAGTCCATTTGGCTCAGCTGAATTTGCTTAGCATTAAGTCCATAAGATTCTGCTTGTTATGAATTAGGGGAATATGGGGAGTGTGGCAACTTGTTACTCGTATGTTGAAAAATTGAGGACCTCTGCTCTGTATTCTGTGTCCAGGTTGATTCCTTTACCTGCTTTCTTTTTCAAGGATCTGGGAGAACTAAACAAAAAACACATATTTGGAAATGTTGTCTTGAAGTGTATTTAATGAAGAACACATTAATGACATGTAAAGATGGCTGTGTAAATGTGTAAAGGAAATGTTCCAGTAAAAAGGGAATTTGTGTCAGGAATAATAGTTTTAAAGTGCTGTTATAGTTCAAGTAATGTTACGTAGTTTTGGCTGCTGCACTTGGTGCTGAAAGGCTGGTTTGCTGGATGAGTATATTGCCGTCACAAATGGTTGTGTGCTGCTGTGTGAACAAGTATGCCCTTGTGTTTAGGGCAAGGTTGGGGGTGCACAAAAAATACTTTTACAAAGGCATAAAACCACGATGTTTTCCTGCTTGTTTTCATGACATGTAAAATGATTGTGTCTAGAGACTAATTTTGAATATATGTTCTAAGCTTGTTAATGGTGTCTGACTTCTTGATTTTGTTAGATCAAGTAGGGAACTTTTATAAACTATCAATTCATTTTTTTAAAAAAAGTCATTTTATTGTCGCTTGCCATTTGCCACTGCCAATAAAAGCCTAGAACTCATGGCACGTGCCTACAGAAGACATACAGAAGACAAATGCAAGAGCATTTGGGGGGAACTACATGAATTATAAAATACCAACATGCTCGTTTGCTTTTAGTCATTATTGCTATATCCCTTTTAGTGAACTCATTTGCTTCTTATTTAAACCGCTAATCAGAGGGAGCTTTCTGACCCATCCCTGATTCAACATGCTGACTTTACTCAAAGAAGAAATAATAAGGTAGCTCTGAAAATGCTCATAGTGCCTTACACACTGAAAAAAACAAATAAAATAGGTCTTTACTGATGCTTTGAATATCCCAGCAGTGACAGGTTTATGTCTTAATTTTGTTCTTAATTGGAGACAGTATGAATGTGTTTGAAGATATCATCATTCATTTGCATATCATTTGTGATATAATAGATCTCTTACATGAAATTACAACTACACTTAACAAGACAGTAAAGCTATCAGTATATAGCAGAAGTTTGATTTTTTTTTTTTTTTTTTTATCCTTATCAGCCCGTGCCCCTGGAACACACACATGGGGTAAATACAGGTCGCCTGTGGGAGAGAAACAGTCCCTGGATGTTGGCAGTGGATCCCATGGGCTCAGCAGGTCAGGCTTGTTCTGATGCAACGTCTTGGAGTCTTTGTTGTGATCCTCGAGCTATTTCTGTGCAACAGGTCAGAGTCATTGCCATGAAGGACCGTGTCTGGTCTGCAACAGTGTTTGGATCTGGGAAATGTGTCAAACATCCATATGTATGCCAAGACCTGAAGTTTTCCAGCAGAACATTGCATTGTAACAAGATAATCAATGTTATTCACTTCACCCATAAGTGGTTTTAATGGGTGCTTTGTTTGCCAGGAAAGAACTGAACTAGTTTAATATTTTGAACTGAATTCTGTGCTCCCTCCTTCACACTATTCGTGTTTCCCCTCGCTCTCTCTTCACAGACTCCCACACACTTCAGGCCTCCATTGTGTTATTGGCTTCCAAAATTGCCTCTCAATTTTTATGTGGCCCTTTGATTAGTCAGTGTGGCTGCTCCCCTTGTGCTCACTCCCAAACAACTACAAGTGCTGCTTGCAGACAGATCAATGCACAGCCCCTGGAGAAAAGGGAGAGGAGCAGACCGAGGGTGTTCAGCCTCTCGCCTTTTACTCCCTCTGACGGTTTTCCACCCTTGTTCAGAGGCTAAACTTTACTAAGATACAGAGTCACTTTCCCCCGCCTTCATTTTGTACCTGGAGGTATTCTCAAGGTACTCCTCTTATATACAAATACAGAATATTTTACTGCATTTCAGTGTCAGGATATATTTAATAGGAATTTGAAACAACATACACAACAGGAATGCAAATAGATTCTCAAATGGAGAAAAAATAAAGTACAGACATTTAAGAAACTTGAAGACCGTAAATTAATTTTCCTTTCAGGAAAGACTCATTTGGAGACGACACTCCTTAAAGGTGGCGTATGTAAGATTTTCAATATTTTCAAAACAAATTAACAAAAAAAAAAAAACTACAATCATAATTAGATAGTTTTTTTTTAACATGTAGGTTCCAGTCTGTCCATATTTGATGTGTTATTAAATTACAAGTTTAATTAATGACAAAGACCCGTCTTAAATGTTTGCCTATCAGTGAAAAAAAAAAAAAGTGGTTTTTGTCATTTGTCATTAATTAAACTTGTAATTTAATAACACATCAAATATGAACAGACTGGAACCTACATGTTAAAAAAAAAACGTTCTAATTATGATTGTAGTTATTTCATTAGTTAATTTATTTAGAAAATATTGAAAATCTTACATACTCCACCTTTAAAGATGAATTTAGCATATTTAGAGAATGACCTTGTGTATCAGGATTATGTTCCGAGTAACACAGAGAAACAACTAGAATTATTTTAGAAGTATAGAACTAGTATTTCATTCCAGTGAGTCATTAATTCAAGTATAAACACTTACAGATCCATGCTGACAAGACTCAGAGTCAGTTAGCAGGTGAGGAACAGGTGTGCATTTAATCTACACAGATAATTTCTAAATTGTATGAGCAAGGTCAAGGTCATACTGTTATTTCATATTTAAATACGAAGACTATTGCTGTTTTAATCAATTTCACAGCATGAATTAGTAAAGATTTCTAAAGGATGGATTTAGTGGAACTGTTACAGGAACCAAATTTGAATGCATTTTAAATGCCACCTCTGAGTCTTTCAGTCGTGCACATGCCATCTTCCTTCACACACATTATATGTCACCAGGAGCAAGTCAGGCATATGTTGAAAGAGTTTATCAGAAATAACTAAATGGTGACTTTCAGACTTGCTGGCAGTTTGGAGTATGATTGAAATAGTTTGAAATAGCCCAAATAAACCTTAAAGATCTCAAAGTATTACTCTAAATGAAATCATGCAAAGAGGTAACATTTTAAGAAAATAAACCAAGGATGTTGAATAAAAACAAAGGCTTGTACAAAGCAAAATATTCAAGGCAAGGCAGGTTTATTTATCTAGCACATTTCATGTATATAACAATTCAAAGTGATTTGCATAAAAACATCAAAAGCATTACAGACAATAGACAAATTCAGTTAGCAGTGCAGAGGATGAAATACAGTTACTCAGTGACTTAGAGCAAAGACAAGATGCTAACCTGGATCTGATATTAAACTGAATAGTTTAGAAAAGATGTCAGGCAACTACTTTAACTCATCAAGGATGACCCATACTGGCAGTAATCACCCTGCTGGGATGATAAACTGGCCAAAGGAGGAGGTTTAGTACAAAGATATAAAAAAAAACTGAAGCTGTTCACCATGCATGGAAGGAAGACCAGTGTCCAGCAGCTATATGCTAAGTGCAATGGAGGTCGAGGATGAAGGAGCATCAGATTCACTGTCCAAGATGAAACATTCAAGCTCCATGGATACATCAGGAAGACGGCCTCAAAAGGACAAAGCCCATAGTAAATGTCTCAGGCACTGGAACCTGGAAGATCATAGGATGTAGCACTGACAAATAGCTGAAGGGGCAGATATGAACAAGTTCTACCAATGGCCAGAGAGGGGTGGAATGAAGGATAGCACAGAGGCGCTAATCATGGCAGCACAAGAGCAAGCCGTGAGCCCCAGGGCCATGAAGGCTCAGATCTACCACACCAGGACTCCAGGACTGTGCAAAGAAACCCCAAAAACAATCCAGCACCTCACAGCACGGTGTGAGGTGCTGGAAAGGATAAATGGAATGCCATTACCCTAATAAAATAACCATTTTAAAAATAACAGCATTGTAGTGAAGGAGTTGTTCCCATGACACATCCAGTGATGTCACTCCCTGGCCAATCAGTGACCTGCAACCTGTAGCCTTCACATGTTGGGTTCAGTCCTTGACCCAGTCATAACAAGGTACTACTACCCAATGGAAAACCTTGAAAACTGAGTTGAGCTGAGCTGAGTAGATACTGATGGAAAAGGGTACGGCTGACCACACAGCACAAGGAGTACCTGCATTAGATGCAGCCATGTTGTGATGACGGAGGTATCAGAGGGAACAAATTCAAGTCTGGCTAAAATCTTTTCACGGAGTTTTAGAAATAAAAAGCAACTCATCTGACAAATTATTACTTTTTACCCAGAGTTATTTGGAAGCGTTTCAAGTATACTAAACAGTGAACTACACCATTATGTGGCATTGAAGGAGAAAGAACGTAATTTTTCGGAACTTTTCTGAGCAGGGGTGCTTTAATGTCTTTTTTATTGTCTCGTTGTATCATTATTAACTCTTTTTTCAGGTATGGCAGGATCTCCCTGTCCCCCTCTTTCCCAGGATTTATGCTCATGAGTGGTGTCATCTCAAGCTAACCTCTTTTGTGGGGACTTATGAGTTTAGCGTTAATGTCATGGATATTGGTTTATGTGGCTGTCACCTGCATGCTCTCCTTGGGCAGAAGTCAGTCGCAGCGCAGCGAGAGGCCTTTTGACAAAGAACTAATCTCTACACACCACATCCCCCACCTCATATGTTCCCATCCTGGGGTCCAAGCCACACTGTTACAAGGACACCGCTGGTATTGCCTGCGGAAACTGCTAGTTAATGTGAAGAAGTCAAGTTCATCCACGTACAATATTTGAGGAGAGAAGTGGTTCCGTCTGTCCTTGGAGCCCATATTCTCTCCCCATCAGGGAGAAGGTTGTTTAGATGCTATGTTGGAGAAAAGCTGCATATGATTTAAGAGTGCAGCACGTATGGTAGAAGTAACTCATTTATCATATCTGGGGTTGTATGGGGGGAAAAATGCAGAAAAAGAGTGATACAAAAAGAATAGCAAGCAGAAAGAAAATAGGCAATTTCTTTAGGGTGGTTCAGACTCATCAGCCCTATTTTCCCAGCACTGCCGCCCCAGCTAAGGCTCTGTCTCTCAGTGGAACCAGCCACTTACACTGTGGCACTGTGTCTATGCGTCTTTTTTCACTTAATTCTAGATGTTTGTGAGCAGAACATCAGAGTGGCACAACAGATGGATGCACAGACATGATTCAACAGTTAGCAATGCTAGCGTTTGTGTGCCTTGAAGCTGTGATAGAGTGCCATATGTGTACGTATGGTGTGTGTGTGCAGGTTTGTGCTGATCCAAGGTAGACTGCCACATCTGTTTTGTTAGAGTTTTGTCCATGATTTCTTTAACTTAAATGAGACTTTTGCAAATATCTTGGCCATAATTTTTTGTGCGAGTGTTTGTGCATGTGGCCATGAGGTAAGGAGGTTGGATGTAATTTCAGACACCTGAGTCAAATCAATACAAGTTTAAGTACAAGGGGAAAAAATCAATGTCTTAATTTGCCTGTAAATAGAGAGGACGCGAGAGGAGCATGTGGGCCTTTCTCTGCAGTAAACAACCAGAACCCCCGGTGTGTGTGTGTGTCTATGTGTGTGCGTGTGTGGATGTGTATACAATGTGCAACTAACATTGTCAATAGCTTTTTCACTAATTAATCTGATAAATATACATTCTAGGTCATTTAGACCAAGAAAGCGTGCTTGTGTTAGAATAATCAAATATGCAACCCTAATGCAATATTACCCTTAAACACATCATCTGTTACATCAGTGCACACATACACACACTTTTCAGCAAATCTTACAAAGTGGAAAAAAGAAGTTGAGGCAATAGTTTAAGTATCACAACTTTTTTTTTTCTTTTTTGCAGTTATTTAAGTTTAATATTAATATTCTATTCACTTCTGCAATCTCTCATACATGATACCCAGTCCATCTCATTTTGGTGGGGCTTTGAAGAAGCTCTTCAGTGAGTCCCGTGGGCCCCTCAGGCGTGGGTTCCTACAGCAACTGTTTTTAATGTAGTCATTATCACAGCTTTTTAATTGCCTCTGTGTATGGTCTTCAGAGGATAATGTCTGTGTGTTTGTGAGTGTGCATTCTACCTTATGTCATGTCCCTACTGTGTATCCATGATTGTGTGAGTTCATGTGGGAATTTGTGCTGGTTTGGTGAGGCTTTGATGTGTGTTTACTTGTTACGGTAGCTGCCTGCTAAACAGCTGCCATCTCACCTCTGTCTATATGACTTTGTCGATCTCTGTTTTCTACTGTGGGGGTGCCTATTTGTAAAATTTACTGTGCTTTTGTCAAACAATACTTATTATTATTACTTATTATTTCTTCATTTTTTCAGTCTCCTTGGATTTGAGGAAAAACAATATTTTTATATGGTGCAATCCCAGGCAATTTATTTGAATGCTATATGTGTTTTGTGAGCAAAAACCAATAAGCAAAAAGGAGAATTTTAGCTAGACAAAACTGATACAGCAGACGACAGGTCTTTGTGTTAATGTAGTCACCAAGCCCTTGACACTTGCTAGAAGAAGATCCATAAAGCTTTCCAACCTTTCGCCTGATTCCTGCTTCACGCAGAGGAGCCCGCAACCTCAACCTTTCCAGTTCAAGTTCTATCTCTTTCAAGCTTCACAGCTTGATTGTGCTGTAACACCAACAGTTCAATCAGCAGCTTAAAAGATAGAGTAGCCCCCACAAGAGAAGCCATCTTATCGGTAGCATCAGTGGTACCTGGATTTTCAGAAGCCATGAAATCAGAAACGTGTTCAACCATCAGTACACCTTGTTCCAATAAATTTCACTGTGGAAAAAATGGTTTCCTTACGAGATTGCTTTTAACAATTAATCTCGAAATGATCTGCAAGTACATGCAACTGTTCTTTTTTTGATCCTTCAACAGCCTTACCACCAGCAATAGTCTCTTCACTAGGCTAGAGTAAAAAAGTCATACGAACAAATGTCACAAGAGAAAACTCTTCCAACTGAAAAAACACCCAACCAAAATAACAAACTAAAACAAAAGAGGCTTTTCTTCAGCCTACTGAAAAGGTTTGTCTCACCAAAAACTTGCCTGTGAATCTCACCAAGCAAACAAGCAACGTTAGCCAACAAAGCAAATATCCTCCATGTTGGCAACTCAACAGTGTACAAAAATGTACTTACCAGTAAAAATCATTCTACTGGCTCCCAACAAAACACCAATCAAAGCACCTAAGGGGTTTCCATTAACATTTATCCTGTATGAGCGCCCATTTATTTCCAACTTGGCTCAAAGCAGAGACAAAAGAGAGGAGTCCACATGAAAGGATTGATGCCCAATTATTAAAAAGAAGATAACAAAATAAGTTAAAGTTGAGTATGAACATGTGAAATGTCATCTATGAACTATCATGAATGGTTGGGTGGTAGACCGTGTGTAATATTGTAATTGTGTAAGATGTTAAAACAAAAACACATCATTTCCATGTGGAGGCACAATGGCTGCCCAAAGAGAGAGAGAGAAGGGGAGGGAGAGCAAGTTGCCAAATCAGGTTTTAAACGTTTATCTGCTGTCACCTTTACAGGTGCAGCACATTCACCACTGATCACAGCTAATTTGTCCACTTAAATAAAGACAGAAGAAAACCAGGATGTATCATTAAATTTGATACATAAATTGATTTTATCTGTTATTTAATGACGACCATTCAGATCAATACCCTTAATACTTTAGTAGCTTATTACTACTGAACACCCCTATCAGAAAAAACACAAACAGATGGAAACAATACCTAAATCCTGTTGTATACACTAATATCTATATCTCTGTGGATTTTTCTGACGCCTGCAACTTCCCAAAGAGTTCACAAGGATGTTGTGAAGTTTGGTAAAATACATTGTTTCATTATATACAGCAGTGACCATCAATACAGTCCTCAAGGCCTACTGTCCTGGTAGAGTTTCCCTGCGGTAACACACCTGATTTAAATTAAATAAATCTCTGAGAGACTCTGCACAAGTCTGCTACTGACACAGTCTTTTGAGTCAGGAGTGTTGCAGCAAAAAAAAAAAAAACCCCAAAAAAAACCACCAAGGTTACATCTGCCATTGGTACTTGGTATTGAGATAAAACTTATTCTCAAGCCAATACATTTGTAATGTCCATCAGTTTTTCTTTGGGATCTCTATTAGATGTTCCTTGGACTTTTTGTCATATTCATATGTAGACATAAATCTGTATACCTCTCACATAGATCTGCTCCTGCACAGAGGTCATTCCAGCACAAGTGTAGATGCACTGATGAGACTAATGTAAAAAAAAAAAAAAAAAAAAAAAAATATGTTTTCGAGCTGCTGGTAGTAGATTTTGGTTCCTCTCCAAGTCCATTATTATTTATTACAAGCCAAAGCTGGCTGTTCTGTCACAACACAATTGGATAATTACTTACCCATCTCTTGAATATTTGGAAAATTGAAGGTGATATGGCTTTACTGAATCCACTGTGACAAAAGCAGGGTCCATGTAAGGTGTACAAAATATATCTCACTGTATATTTAAGGGTTGTAATTTCAAATCCATTTTCCCCTTATTGATAGACTATAGCATCAGTTATAATCGGTCATCATCTAATAACTACCCTTTTTCTGACATGTTTTGATATTTGGATTTTAGGTGCAACAACATTGCTCTTAGCAGGCACAAAGGCAGGATAGATTATCTATTGTAAATTATAGACTGAATTATAACAGACAATAATCATGAATGTGCACCAAGCTGGTAAATAGTTCCTCATATTCTAAGGGATCATAAAGCATTTTGTTAAATAATTTGAATGCCTGAAAAAAATAAGCTAAAATCTAAACCAAAAAAAGCTAAAAAAATGACAAGCTGAGAGAAGATGGGTCGAGCTAGAATCCAGCTTGTGATCACTCAAGAAGAAATCTATTTTGATGAATGAACTATATGTCATCTAGAATTGTTGTTTTGTTCTTTTTTTTTTTTTTTATCACGTTGACTACAAATTTTCCTACAAATCTTTATATTAACCACACATTTATCTATTTCCTATCAGTGGGGTGGTAACATAAATCTGAGCTAATGACCCAGAGAAATGATGAAATGAAAAGGGAGTAGAAGACTGAAAGACTATAACACACTACTCCCTTGTCCTTGTGCAGGATTTTAATTGCGTCATAAATACATGACGATGTCCAGTGCTCCATGATTGTTGCAGTGCACCGCTCCAGGGCTGTCATACATCCATGCGATGGACAGGCCAGGTAGACTGGAGCAGACAGCTATTAGAAAGCACAGTGAGGTGGCAGTACTTCACTGAGCATAGAGTGTGTCTACAGCACCAAACATGTGAGGTTAAGCAAAGGCCTACATATAGCCTCTGAACACACTGATTAAAATGTACAGCACATCCATCCAAACAAGTTGTAAATAACTTTTTTTTTCTGAAATCATCTAATTTGGTTTACTTACTGAATTTGTTTTTTTTTTTTTTTTTTTTTTTTTTTAATATTCTCTTTCAAGTGATGCTAAAAAAAAAAAAAGCATCTGATGTTTCTCCAACTTCTGACTTTGAGTACTCCCTATTTTCACACAATAACGCATAGAGTGTGTCATGTGCCGTGTCACTGACAAGCAGGGACCCACTGTTCTGCACTGCTTAAGCGGGACTGCATCAGGTCAACCCACATACAACCAAACTTATCGCTCATGCAAACTGCATTGAGCACATCTAAAATTAATGTGTTGAAATCAATGGAAAATGGAGTATGAAAAGTGGAAATTAGGGCAAGGTAGTTTCAAGGCATGAATGCATATTAAAGGAAATCTGCAACAAGATGAATGAAATTTAAAACAATGCTTGGAAATTGAATGATACCAGATGGATAGCCTGCAAACAGTGCTGTACTGCAGCATATACTCATAATATGCTTTTAGCATTTCTAAACAAAAAAATCATCAACAAATACTTAATATTAGGATTGGAAAAAAAAGTTTTCAATTATGTAAAGACTGTAAAGAATTTAATTTTTCCATTTTATTGCTGAAATTTTTGTTAGTCATTAAAGAAAAATGATCTAGGCTCAATCTCTTTGTTGACACAACAGTAGCCCAACAAAACAAGAAACATCTGGGGAGGAAGGTGTTTGAGGAAGAGTTCAGACTTGCTTCCACCTGTTTTATTGGTACAAATCAATCACCAGAAAAGAAAAATGCCTGGTTTTAGTTTTTTGTCCTGGTTGAGCCAATGTTTGTTCTGTCATTAATGCCTACAGATGATAAGTGTGAAAACGTTTGTTGGTTGGACACCAAGTTTCAGCAGAAGGCTCCATCCAGCTGCTACTGTCCAGGATGTGGCTGCTTGGCTTGACAGATGGGCTCTGTCCCTCCATCTTTACTTCTCTTTGATCTTTGCTGTCTGTGAGTGTCAGTCTGTCCCACCTCCAGCTGTTGCAGGCAGTGTGAATGCCAGACGTTGCAAGACAGTTGCAAAGACGTCTGCTCCGCTCAACTTGGAGTCTCAAACCCCAACAGAGCCGAAGAGAAGATCCACAATTTACTTCAGATGGAAGAAAGAGCTCAGCATGGCTTACTGGCTTCTTTTATATTCTAATTAAAATCTTTTAAATTAATTGTATGTTTTCATAAAGCTCTGCATAAACTAATGCTTTGAAGACTACTTAGTGTAAAAAAAAACGGATAAATGCTAAATGTTGAGTTTTAAAGTAGATCACCCACTCTGCATGTTTGCATCTGCCCTTTGTAAAAGAAATGTTGAACATTTTTCTTAAGAATCTATTCATGAAGTCTTTTTTAATAGTTCATCTACTTGCTTATGCAATACACCATGGAAGATCCGATGTATTACTGCAAAATCAAAATCAGCCATCATGCAATTGTTTGCAATGATGGTTTTTTGGAATGTTGATGAAATTCCTCACCCAGTAAATCTCACAGCAAATTCTTATAGTCATGAAATGCAAAACATTGTCTTTGTAGCAATGTCTGTGAAGGTTCTCATTCAACCAGGTTATCCATTCAGTTCTGATGGTATCCATGGGAAACCACTGCTGATGTTTAACTGATGTGAAACCACAGAGTCTACAAGCATCATTCAGGGTTGTGACTCAAGGACCAAACACCACATTCAAAAAAGCAACTTGGTATTTGCTGTTCAGTTCAGAGAGGATTGTAATGAGCTCTACATCGGGGGAAACCAAGTAACCACTTAACAGACAGATGGTACATTAGAGCCAACTCATCCAGGACTCAGTTCATTTGAGAATCACAGTGTTAAATTTTTGGACAGAAAAAACAAGCGGTTTGAGTGGATGAAAGATGCTGTCTATGGAAAAATAGCAAAGCCTTCACTTATTGGAAAAAATAACTGGAACATCACCACCTTTGACAACATCTTTTCAGCTATCCCATGGAGGTTTACAATACTTCTTTAAACATAGCCTGAAGTGAAACTATGAACAATGGTCACTCTTATGGGACGTCAGGTGAAGTCACCTGAAGTCTTCACAAGGTCTTCAGGAAACTAAAGTCAGTTCTGTTGACTTGATTCAACTCATGTTGGATGGACAGAGTAGTATAGAAACCTGTATGTTTATTATTTGGTTCCTCTCAGCTCAACTTTATAGTCTAGCGTGATTTGTGTTTCCAGCATCTGTTGTGCGTTCTGTAGAGGAGGCATGAGCCAATAATCCACAAAAAGAATGTACTGATCCAATATGTCATTACAGCATCTGTTGTTAGTCGAACCATGAAGTTATCCTAACCTTAAATATGAAATTTGGAATTTTAAGTACATGACCAAAACCAAGTAGTTTGTAATTTCTAAAACAGTAAAGGACTAGTGTGTGAAAGTGCTATAAACAATGAAAGAATCAAATCAGCATTTTAGAACTTAGTTACTTGGAAACACCACAGGTAAGGAACCTGGAGGAGGATTTCATTTGGACCGTTCCACAGTGCCGTGCTTCACCATGTCAATCTACAAATGCACACTTTCTTGCCTCTGAGATTTAATTCAACTGCTGATAGATGACTCTTTACAAAATGTGCTAACGCTGCCTTTCCCTGTGGAGATTTTAGCATTTATAACAGCATGAAAATGAACAACCAAAACCCTGTTTGCTTACATAATTCATCGACTTATGATTATTTTACATTTTGCTGCAAAACTGAGTTACCTCTACTGACAATAATGAGGACTAAACAAACAACTGGTTCTCTTTTGACTGAAGAGTGCTTATAAAAATGATTGCTAAAATGTTCTAAACAAAAACAATGTGTTGTTTTAATTGAAATATTAAAATCAATAAGAAGAAAGTAGATTTTGCTTTCCTAAATTTTATTCAGATTAAATTTCAACATCATGTAAAATAATTTTTGAACAGCCTGCTTATTATTCTCAATGAAGGGAACTGCATAGTGCAGGAAAAAAAATGGTTATATTGGTACACCATAGGTTTTCTCTTTCTCATCTATGACTAAAAGAAGGTAAACCTTCAGCAAAATAAGCTAAAATGGGTAAAGAGCCACAAAAGAGGAAATAAGACAGTGATAGAAGAGTGTGATGCATGATAGACCTTCACTTATTTATTTAATGTGGCTTCTCTAACTTGCTGACAGACACATTAAAAAGGCATGAGTCCCTGCTCCGGCAGCAGGGACTCACCATCTGAGGCTGAATGATGTAACAGGGTCATGCAATGCACTAGCTTGTACTATTTATAGTTTGAGTTATCTACTGTGAGGTATGTTATGTATTAAAAAATTACAACTGATGCATATGATCTACCTTTTAGTGAAAGGGTTTATCCTTCTGCCAACTTGTGGATAAACCACAAAGTAGACAGGAACATGGAGACCATGAGAAAATGAAAAATACATTTCAATGCAGATGATGTGAAAGAAATGAAGGCTTCTTATCATTAAAAGAGTTTGACATTTGAAAAATGAATTAATAAAAAATAAAGAACACAATTCAGTGTTTTAGTGATACTTGGTGCTGATCTGGCTCCCCCGCTGCCATTGGCTGGCTGGTTGATGTTTGATCCTACCTCAGATGTCCAAGTTATGATGCAAGTTGTCTCCAGCAAATAAAAGAAATAACAGAACATACCTTCACTCAAATGTTAAAGTAGCTTTTTTTTTTTTTTTTTTAATTGTATTTGTTTACCATTTTGATTTTCAATCACATTTGTTTTTCTTCCTTGCTTTCCTCATCATTATCTTTGGTTCCCTCTTACTTTCTCTCAACTCTTCTCTCTCCTAATCCCCGTGCACCTCTGAGACTGTGTTCCTTGTCTTGCTTCATTTCAGGCTTCTGGCTATTTCAATGCACCAATTAATCTGTTGTTTTGACTCATACAACATGAAAAGAGCAGAAGGAAAAAATATATGCGGTGGGTTAAACTATTTTTTCACAACCTTTTACAGGAACATAACGACTTTGGGGAGTGGAAGCTAAAATGCAAAGACAAAAAAGCTAATGGGCCATTTACAAGAGTTTAATGATGGAGAAAGGGCCCTAAATTTGTGGGACTGGATATCGACACTGAACCATGTGCACATACACAATCAGAACCTTTGACCGGAGTCTTGGTGAGGTAAAATTGATTTAGTTGGCCTTTGGCTTCCAGCAGCCTTCCACCTGCTGGGGTCAATGGTTCATTGACTTCTGGCACAACAAGGAGGCTTGGAGGGTTCGGTCTCTCTAACAGAAATCTCCTGCGGGTTGCTATCTAACAGAATCCTCAGTGAGGTAAGAGTGTTCAAAGCCATGACCTGCCCCTCTGACATCCCAGCAGATACCTTATGCTGTCATGAATATGGTCATGAATATGTAACACTCCCTTTCTCTTCATCCTGATGGAGTAGAGAAAGGGAAGTGTTCCACCAGCTGCTCTTTAATGCACACTTAAAGAGGTGCAACTCGCGTTAAATAGTCAGTCTTCACTGTGGCATTTTAAAAAGAAAAAGCTTCTGAATGTTTGTTAAACTGATAAAAAAAAAAAAAAAAATCCATATAATTCTTTCAAAAGTTGGTGTAATTTCTTGGAGTTTAAATGGAATTTCAGCAATGCACTTCAGTAAAAATATCGCAGCGACAGAGAGCCTCACGTCTGATTTAAACTATGAATTTACAGCATTTTTCTTAGGAACAGACATTCAGCTTCTGTCCCCTGCTGACACGTTGCTGCTTCACTGTCCCTTCTGTTTGCATTTTTCTGTTAATATTCTTATTTTTCTCAAGAAAATGATGGGCAGCAGCTGCTATACTCATTAATCACTGAGACTGTCTTTTGCAGTAAATTTGGTTTACCATTACTTTGTACTTGTACTGGTAATACTAGGAGCGGAGGCATTATTTTAAAGGATATGAACCTTTCACCGTGAACCTGTTTTATTTTCTCAACGGACTCAAGTACCAAAAAAGTATAACAGTCAAGAGAGACCTCAATAACAAGAACTTAGCAGAAACATTTAGACCGCGTCAGCCCCTGACAGTCTCAACCGGGAGATAAATGAAACCCAAATAGCTTGAAGAGAATAGAAGCTTTAGGACACCCTCTCTAATCCCCCAACCTTCTACAAATGCAGCATGGTCTGAAGTTTAAGTTAGAGATAAAGCAGAGGTTGAATATTGATCAGATGTGTCAAGCCACTCAAAAATAAAGACTTTTAATTTGATATTTTCAAAACTTGGTGGCTTAAAATGAAGGATGAGGTTTAGTCTGATGACTTCAGATGTGCTTTACTGTTTTCTGCAGTTTCCCTTTCAAACTACTTCATTTATAGCACATTTTTATAAATGTAGCAGTTTCCAAAGTGCTGCACAAATAGAATCAAACAGTGAAAAAGAATATTTTAGTTACAATACTGAAATATGAACTATACTAAACTAGTAATAAATACAAAGTAATAAGCTTAAAATAAATACAAATAAGGGCTGCACGGTGGCGCAGTGGTTAGCACTGTGGCCTCACAGCAAGAAGGTTGCTGGTTCAATCCTTGGCTGGTTTGGTCAGTGGGATAGGCTGGGATAGGCTCCAGCTTCCCCGCGACCCTGAATTGGAATAAGCGGTTCAGAAAATGAATGAATGAATAAATACAAATAAGTAAGTTTAAAAAAAAAATTAACAAAATGAAATTAAAAGACACAGAGGAACACACAACTCACACAGTGTTAAATCACAAATATTTTTAGATTTTAAAATAATTCAAATTCCTGGTTAGTTTATTTAGCATTGTATAAATTTAAGCATCTTGAAACATGCTTGCACATTGCAGACTTTGTTAATACATGCGCTTCATAAGGTAAGCTTTCCATATAAGGGATTCTCAAATTAGTCTGGTGGTAATCTATTCATCTTTTGTTAAATGTTTTGATATTATTCACATTAGCTGCTATAACTTTATTAGCTTCCTGGGAAGATAAACTTTAAGGTTAAAAAAGGTCATGGTATTTCATTTGTCCTCATGTATAGTATATGGATTATTAAAGTAGACTAAATCTTCATTGCCATGCAAATCCTATTCATCTGTAAGTCTGCTTCTAAAGATTCACATTTGCAGTTCTTATTTTTGCTCTTTAAAAAACTTTAACTAAAACAATTAGGACACATTTGAAAACGTGCTCTAACATTTTTTTTTTAACTGAAAACAACTTAAGTTGTTTGCATGAATGGCACCAGGGTTTTCTCTCTGCAGCAGCTTGCCCGATGTTTCATGACTATTTGGACCTGCTAAAAAATTTGCAATAAGAGGGGAAGCAACACTAGTCAAAATTGTAATACTTATCACCACGCATATTAAGTTATTAAATTTACACATTGCACTAACCGTTCTTGCAAACAAATTTATTCTTAAATCCCACTTTCAAACTTTTTACAAAAATTGTGGCATTCACTAAAATCTTATCATGGACTTTTTTCTTAGATACCAGCAAACTCTACCAACACAGGAGTATTCTTCCAAACCCACCATTATTGTTTTAATTTATAAAAAACAAAATCACAGTTATGTTATGATCCATGTCATTAAGCTCGGGAATGTCGCTCCATAAATATCAAAGTCCCCTGTGACTCCCAGAAACTGGTGTTTAATCATGAAAATTTTCTACAAGAATAATAAGTTTTCATTAAGAAATGAAGGTCACCTGGATAATAACACCTGACAGACCCACCTGGAAGGTTCAGATGATGCACCACATGATGCCACAGCAGGAAGGAATTTGCTTTACAAACTGTAGACCATGAGGTGTGGTTGACTATAATGAAAATGTATTCCATGGTGTATCATTTCCACATTCAGGATGTGTGTCCTAATGTACACATGGGACCAGACTGCAGGCTGTTGTTCAACTTCAGGAGCAATTAATGATCTGTTTGCATATTATTTGACGCTTACCATGTTTTTATTTATCTCTGTATTAACACTATGAAAATAAGAACAGTTTTCTTCATTGCACATTTTTACTACTTTCCTCATCTGTCTCAACCTCGTCTGTGTGATTGTATGTCCTGACCTTCATGGGCATTTTTTTAATGTTTGCATATGCAAAGCAAAGCCAGCTGGTTCATTCTTCAAATGTAGGAGAGATTGGATTTGACCAATTTCAGAGTAAAGATACAATTGCAAGGTCAGCGAACACGTTCATGAATCTGACAGAAGGGTTTGTGAAATTAGTCAATTGGTATATAGTCATGCAAATAAATAAATAGAACTGAGCAACGAGACCTGGAATGTGCATGTAGTTTCATGAATTTATTCTTATATGGTGTCTGCATACTGTAGGGTCAGCATAGTTGATAAGTAGCCCTATGACATTGTATTCTACTTTCTCTTCCATTTACCAAACAAATTTGCCAAGAAGATACAGAAACATTTAATAACAAACTGACTAAACACAGTGGAGTACTTCAG
This sequence comes from Telmatherina bonti, assembly GCF_933228915.1. Classification (NCBI taxonomy): domain Eukaryota; kingdom Metazoa; phylum Chordata; class Actinopteri; order Atheriniformes; family Telmatherinidae; genus Telmatherina; species Telmatherina bonti. The sequence goes on from NC_136612.1 coordinate 20,997,073, forward strand.
TGTAACTGTACGGTGCACTTCTGGTCTGGAAGATGTGCACATCAAGCCTTTGCAAACCTACATGGAGCCTATGGTGGTGACACCGTAACCAATGATATGCAGACACCATACAAAGTGATGCAATAGTGAATCTAACTTTACTCTCAGCAACACCACAACTGCTTGCACACAGTAACGTGAACTAGCAACGTCACCAGCTGGATTAAGCTGGACGGCAACATGGACACAAAGCATTTAGTACCTGATAACTTCCCAGTAAAATGTGCTCTGCTTTTGTTATTTGGAATAAAAATAAAACTATTCAGTCAATAGTAAAAACAAATACTGAATGGGAGAATTCTGAGTAGGAAAGGTGAAGACCTAAAAGCACAAACTGCACTGATTTCTGCACCACAGTTTGTTTGAACTGTTCTAACTTCATGAAAACAAAACACAAGTTTCTTTCCAATGACTTTCATTTAGTAGAAAACAACAGAGATATGTCAGTTTAATTTCTGAATCAGTTTGAAAAGTCTTGTGGGAATTCAGCACTTAAACCGGGTTAACTGGGAAGAGAAGAGTGTAACAAGCCAAAGCCAATTTTATACTTCATCAACGGTGCACCTGCCAACCTCTTCAGTGTGTGTGTTATTGTTGTGTGAAGGCGTTTGTGTCCCATGGTCATTATTCTCCCTCATCACAGTGAACTCTGACACTGGACAAGCTTGTAGTCTGTCATTCCCAAACTCCTGCAGGCCAGGTCAGACATCCACCAACTGAGGTGCTGAGAAAAGCGATGAAAGAGGAGGGAAAAGGGAGGGAAAATAAACCGAAGGAAAGTGCTCAGAGACCCGTCAGACCTCCAGCGAGTGTTGATATATTGGCCTAACCTTCACTGTAAGATTTCACACTCTCTGTCTTGCTGCTGTGCCCTCATTAAGGAGCTTGGACTGATATCTGGGCTGAATGTGTTATTGGACAAACTAAAGTTGGTTTCAATCTCAAAAGAATTTTATCCACCTGTTTTCAACAAAATAAAATATAAAAATGGATTTTTTTTTTATGGACTAATGATGAATTGTTGCAACCAGATCATGATCTGTACCTTTCTCATGAAATAAAGCTATACTAACAGAAAGAGTGTTGCTCATAATAACAATAACCTGTTAAGTCTATGGTAATATTAGTCAGTCTGTATTAATCTGACAAGTGAACATGCAGGTTGCTATTCCAGATAACATTAGTTTTCCCACTGAGTGGTGGGAGCACAGATTACATGAATTCAGACATAAATGAGTTATTGTTTAAGATGTCTTAATGATCAGAAAGAAAATATCATTTGTATCAAAATATTTCCAACCGTGCCCAGAAGTCGAACATTTTGTAGCATGAAGCTAAAGGATTAATTTATTTAATATTTCTTTTAAGAGGATACCAGGTGGCAGTGGTCTTACCTGATGTAGATGGCAGGAAGACCAGCCTTCAGAGTGAAGGAAGATGGATGAGGGAAGTCGTAAACTACTGTGAACAAATTTGCATGAGAAATTCATGACATGAACCAAAGCAACAGGCCTGTTTTTGATTTTTACATCACATCACTTGTGTATTTATGTGCATTTATTTAGTGTCACAGCATTGTCTCAGTTACAGAACACAGATCTTGTCTGTGTAACTGTGTAAACAAGAGACAATATAAAAATTCACAATCTTGCATCACGTTTATTCAAGCTGCTCTAAAACTTTTGAATGTTTGTTTTGGTTTAGATGCTGAAAATGAATTCTTACATAGCCTTGTTTAAACATTAGTTAGTGTGACTCTGCTATTTTTTTATTTTCATTCTCTAAATGAGATTGCATGTCTGGTATATACAGCTGATTATTTTGACTGGCAGAAACTCACTTATGACTTTGATCCAGATGTTTCATCTTGTCAAATCAGTCACATACAAATTAATTTATCTATGAAGAAAACTTCTGCCAAATATCTGATATTTAAAATGACCTATTCTTGCTGTAAACTCACCAGGTTGTTTCTCTTTTTAGTAGCTTTTGTCAAGTGGCTTTTGCGCTCCTTTCTGCACAAAACTTACTCTGGGTGACTCAGGGTGTAGACCAACATACATTTTACACACTTATACCATATGTATATATATATATATGTATATATATATATATATATATATATATATATACATGGCTATAATTAAAAGAAATGTGAATTATGCATAAAATGCGTATAAACTTCTATAGTTAGAGAAGATGAATGCATGTGCTGAAAGATTTTAATTTGTGTTGCATGCTCAAGAAACTTAATATTTATTCTACTCTGTTCTACAGTCATTTAGCAGATGCTGTTTTCCAAAGTGACTTACATCTGAGAGTGAGAACAACACAAGCAAGAAATAAACCAAGACTACTGAGAGTCTAGTTGAACACAGGCGTTGCCATTTTGTGTCAGAGGAAATACTGTTTTTTCCCTCTTTCCCTTCCCTATAATAGTCCCTTTGTTTAATTACAAGATGGTGATTTCATCACACAGTATCATATTATGCTAAGTGCGCAGAGCTTATCCATTGCTGAGTTGTGCCAAAGAGCTGGACAAATGTTTCCAACTCATTGTGATGAGTAGAGGAGTGTGCAAATGCTCCTTGATCAGCTTGCTCTTATAAGCAGATAAGAACCCTGCAGATCTGACAGAGTTCAGTACATTTTTCCACCACCGGGGTGGTGATTTTGCGCCATGTTGTGGTGGGAGCACTAGGAGTCTTTCACTGGAAAGAGGCAGTGTAGCTCTGAATAAAGGAGTGAAGGTAGAAAGGACACATTTGGGTTACTGTTTTGTAAGCCAGAAGCAGAGCTTTGAATGCAACTGGGAGCCAGTGAGGAGCGATTAGCAGTGGAGCGACATGAGCTCTTTTTGGAATGGTTGAAGACCAGACATGCAGCTGCATTCTGAATCATCTGCAGAGGTTTAGCTGAGCATGCAGGCAGCCTGCCAGTAAGGAATTGTACCATTTAAATGAGCAAATAAAGGATGGTTTTCTCTTTTCTTAATAATGACATTTTAGGGGATATTTACAAAGCAATGGAAAGAAATTAAAGGTTTATTTTATAATAAATGTATTAAGCCCTGGGTAAATTGGTGCAGCCTAGACAGAAGGAATACAGACAAGCTAGATTAACTGAATTTATTAGACATCAGTAGATAGCAGACTAAAGTATTTGCATGCTCATTCCATCAATAAACTGGAAACATGACCTCCATTTCCTTTTCTTTTTCTGCTCTGTGCAAGCTGGGATGGACTCAGCCTGATTGTGGCTTGGAGAGAGCAATTACAAAGACTGAATGTAAATCAATAACACACACAAAATGGCAGACAGACAGCTGCACAATTACAAGTACAGGCATACACTGGCATGCTCACACACATTTACAAAAACACACACCTCATAAATAAGCTATTAAGTGATTGCTATTGAGTGATTACTGCAGGAAGTGTTTCACACTTGTGGACGAGGAGAAGTGGAAAAATGTATTGCTTGGCTTTTAATTAACAAAAAGCTGATATGGTGTATTGAAGTGCTAAGTTCTTGTGTGTGTGTGTGTGTGTGTGTGTGTGTGTGTGTCTCTGTATGCATACAATTTCATATATTTATGTGTGCTACTCAATAGAATTCTTGTTCCTGAGGCCACTACATTTCATTTCACAGAATCCAGGTAGTTGCCCTAAAAGAAAGTAAAAAAATTTCTTGTGCTGATGAATTTTACCCACAGCATGCTGCGCATGTGTTTCCATTTGATATTTTCACGGATTAACAGATGTTTCTTTCTGTTTGTCATCGTAGCTCTAGCGTGAAGCTCATTCTATAGGGGCATATCAGGGAGTAGGAATGCTGTCAACTTACCTTCATAGACAATTAGACACTGCCATAATATGGGAAGTATCACTGATCAAGTTAAAGAAAAAAAAAAGTCAAATGTAATATCAGAACCTTATTAACCAGTAAACTAGCAAACATTTGGAGGTTGGAGGGAAAACTGGAGATTAAGTTGCTTGATTTCGGCCACAGATTTAGTTCAGCTGAGACACTGATGACCTTTACTTGATTTCCATCAGCTGACACACTGGCTGTGTGGGACCAGTAAAAGTAAAAGCAGTACAACACAGCAAATCAAGATGAGGCTATTCTTGACTTACTTGTCAGTTTGTGTGTGAGCCATTATAACATGGTATCATAACCAGTTATATTTATGCCAGAGGCAGATTTTACTCACTACAGTCTTTTAAACAATGGATGTCATTGCAGAGAAGGAAACACTGCTTCCCAGCTGCAGCAGCAGCACAAGAGAGATGGAGGAAGCACAAACTGACTGCAGAATGACAGCATGACGTTCTGTCGAAACTCAATGCGCTTTGGAAGAAAAATAAAAAAACTAGCGGGTTGGTCCATTCAATAGGTTACCACTAGCAGTGAATTTTTAAAAAATGGGTAAGGAGCATTTAACAATTACACCACCAAGGCACTGGGTTCACAGATGCAGATTAGCAAATTATGTGTTTGTGACGGATTTTATGAAGCATGAAATAGTGAATTAATGTAAATATGTCCTGTTTTTTTCCTGCTTGTGACAGTTTTGTTGCATGTTGCATTCAGGGGTTGGCAAGGTTCCCCTGGCTTTTCCAAACAGTATTGATATTTTCCAGTAGAATCTCAGATATTCTGACTTCCCCAGCTCTTTCTCTGGAGAATAAAAGAAAGGAAGAAGAGCAACAAATGACAGTGTGGCTGTTTGATATAGTTCATTATAGTTATGCCAGAGGGAGTGAAAGATCTTTTATAGATGTTTTTTCAGTCAGTGGGACTTTGTAATGTCTGCCTTAAGGTAGCAAGTGAAAAGAGGTGTAGAGTGAGCAGGTGGGGAAAAAAACTATGAAGCAGAGTACAGAAACATCCTTGCTGACACAGAAAGTCCGGCTTTGCAGTGCAGGTGGGAGCGCTGCTGAGCTTTTTGTAGACTGTGTCAGCATGTTGTTTGAAGGACAAACAGGTGTCAGTTTCATTTCCAGTATATTTAAAAACTAAAACCAGCTTCACCTGTTGGCCTGGATGCTGAGTGGTGTGAACAGAGGTGATGGAGAGTTTACTCTGCCACCCACAGCACAGCTCCTTAGTCTTGGCAATGTTGAGCTCCAGAGACATGTCAGAAAACGTTTGGACCGGACTGCTGACTGTCTGACTGTATAAGAGCCTCACTGGGAAGATACTGTATGGATGATTATCTTTTAGCTCGCAACAAGTTATTTAACCCCAACTGATGAGCATGAGTAGCTTCTCGTCTCGTAAAAAAACACATGGAATAACATATCCCACAGTTGTGGAAAAGATGTAAGCCTGGTTAAGAAGAGTCAAATAACTGGCATCAAGCATAAAACACCTAAGGAGATGAAGAAACTACTAAAACTGGGTTAAGAAGTGTGCAACACATTATTTAAAACTGGAAAGATAAGGTGGGTGACAATCACACAGGTAGTAATGTGGTCAGATAAACATCCAAAAATAGAAAAGCACTCGGCGAACGCAGACCTATACCGAGCAAGTAATTGTCACCCAGATTGGGATGAAGTCTCTTAGAAAAGACTGTGTCCACAGTTAATTCCAGATTACCTTAATTCCTTTAAAAAAAACTTTTAAATAGATTGTATTTAAAAGTGGTAGATTGTAGATAGATTACAATGGATTCTAAGTTAGATCAAGACCAATAAAATGCATATATTTATATATATATATATATATATATATATATATATATGTATGCAGGTATGTGTACAAGTACAGGCATCTTGAGAAGTCATGTTGTGATACAGGAAATAACAGGAATATACATTATATATATATAGATGGATAGATATAGATAGATATAGATATCTTTAGATATATAGATATCTATGTTTATATTTCTATGTCTATATCATCAGACATGATGTCTTTCCTTTCTTGTGTTTATTTGCATTTCATGCTACGTATCAACGATGTGAGCAATGAAACAACTCTCTTTTGTACTCATTAGGTAACTATGTATCTAAATTTACTGATCTTCAGCTCTGGTGAAGTGTTTTGTTTGTTCTTTGTTAATAAACACAGTGAGTCATTCACTCCCACACTCTCCTTCAGTTTCTCTGTGTATGTTTTATAAACCAGCTCAAGACAAGATACATATTAGACATGAAGTAAGTAGTATCTTTGGGCACGTTTTTAATGTCTCTTTAGATGTTTCTATTCATCTTGAAAGGAGAAAGCAATGATTGTTACACACTGTATTTATATACATTTACACACGAGATCAGCGAGTTGGTGCTTCCAGTATTTGTCCCTCCTATACTCAAAAAACAATACATCATATATATAGTTTGGATACAAATGATTGAAAGAAATAGTAAATAGCAGTCCATCAGGATTATTTTTAACATACCAGTGTTTGTACTATGTAACACATTCCTTCTTTCTCCATTCTTGGCTTTTTAAACAACGCGTGGTGTTTCAACGCGTAGTGGTGAGTTCAAAGGTATCCATGATGAGGATGTTATGACAGAAGTACTCAGTAAACATCCGAGCCCAATGCTTGTGATGCTTGCAAGTGTGTCACTGTCTTAGTTCTAACAATTCTGTTTTGCTTGAATTTCCTGTTTTATTTTTCCTTTTCTCGCTTTAAAAATTATGTTGGTGTGTTTTGCCTCAGTATACTGGTACCATAGTAACACCATAGCTCCTGGGTGTCAAGCAATATCTTGCCAGTAATTAATTCACTGTGCTTTCAGTATCTCATGATGCTGAAATAAAGTGGCCTTTTTTTTTCCCTCTTGCGATGATGAGATGATTGTGATGAACTTAAAAATTGAATTAATGTTTCCTGTGGGAACACCTGTCATCTTTAATTTTCATTGTTTAATTTCTACTGAGGAGGGTTTATAACAGTAAATCACCGAATTCAGTTTGACAGAAGCAAAACGTAACACAAAGTGAATGGAGTTGGTGAGTCTCAGCCTCTTTCCATTTGCTGCACTGAATTCTGTTCCTCAGCACAAACATCGATGTGTATATGAGATTAGATAAGTTTGTCAAACTTAGCTCCAACAGCCGTTCAAGACTGAGTAAATTAGGTGTAAAACTGGATTTGCTGTTTAGAAAGAGACGAGACATTGTAAAACTCTGTGAGTATATTTCTCAGCTCAGCAGTGAGCTACTTGAGCTTTTCCAAAGCATAACATGCTGATCAGTTCAACATATACTTTTAAACAAACCCCTTTTGTGTTGGCACCGAGAAGCTACCAGCTACAGTCGACCATGCTCACTAATGGGAAGCTGACAGGCTGTGGCAATTACAGACATTCTGGAGCTTTCAATCCAAGTGAATTAATGTTGCAGATGGATGTGTGTATTTTTTAACCTTAGCTGTATAATTTGTACCCTTTTGTGTCAGAAAGCTCATATAAAATTTCTGCATCAAAATGTTACATTGTCCTTTTACGTTGATAAATGTTGTACAATCTTTCTGCCACACACACAAAAAAAGAACCATTCGGGAAATTATTGACAGCCTAATATTACAGTGACATTCATGTCTTTTATGAGTGTGTGTAAACTTGTGACTGGAACATTACACGTGTCTGGAAGTATCGAGACATGCATATATTAAGAAATAAATTTATCCAAGAGGACAAAGTCAGATCAATTTTATGACAGTCTAAATGTCTTAAATAAATTGAATTCAAAGGGCACATCACCCACTTCCATCTGGCAAGACAACTCAGAAAGAACTTGTTCATCTCAGAACTTTTCACATTTGAATAGTTTCTGCCAGTAAACATGAGGCAGAAACATACACAAATATACATCCCAGTGGGTGCTCTTGCAGTCTAATTATATCTTTATTTTAAATGAATTTCTTGATGATTGTGCAATTTTACAATCCACTGCTGAATGGGGTCTTTAGTTTTAAGAGATTTAGGCTAACTTCTGGAGCTTCTGCACATGCAAACATGGAAGTACAGGGGTCAGTTCTTTGGCAGTGAAACATCAGTGGACTGTCAGTTATTATGTAAATGAGTAAATAATTGCATGAACGTCTTTTAAATAAGCATATTGAAACACTTCAAGAGTCAAGGTTGTTGTGGGAGGATTCACCTCAGGAAGCAAGTGAAGCCACCCATGGGACTGACAGAGTCTCTGTGAATTCTGAAACCTACATCTGGACCAGGCTTGGAAAGGTCCAAGATCTCTGACTGGGTGACAGGCCTGTCTGTAAGCCAACGTTGGCCAGCTGAGATGGGGGTTGTGTTGGTGGACTGGAGTGGGGATTAGGGAAGTGTCAGGCTGTTACAAGGGCAGAAGGGACAGCCAAGTGTCAGCAAGTGAGCACCACTCTAATACCCCCCGCCTCCCATCCTCATTTAGTTTCTTAATTTCTGCACAGTATACTGTATAATGGATAAAAGTGATGGTCAGTGTGAACTGGGTCTCCTTCTTAAATATAAACAGTATATTTTACCTGAAAATCGATTCACCACAGATGCCTTTATCCAAATTTAAAGTTTTTATGTTTAATTTATTCTTAAATTTCTTTTAATAAACATATTTAAGTTTTCTACTGTAACTCCTGGGAGGCTTTATTGGTCTACCTGAAGGAGAAGTTCAAAACTAAATAGCGTTCCCAACTTATTGTTTCTACCTGACAAGCTGCAGCGTTGTGCTCGTTGAAAACAAAGAAACAAAGTTGTCATCACTTATTTTGTTCTTGTGCTTTTTTTTCTTTCTCTCTTTTCATGCATGTGCAGTTGACAGAAAGAGATCATGCATGTGCATTTTCTAAAGTTGTGTTTTAGTGTGTATCAGCTATCTGTCTTTGGAATCTAATCTGTTTTCCTAGCAAGAAAACACTAAAAGCGAGGGTTTCCCGTAAACTGCAATAAAAGTGATTAAAAAAGACAGGGGTGGTACGGAGGGACTGTGGAGCAGCTGCCAACCTCCCAAAAAGCTGTAATTACTTTTTCCTTCATCTTTCCCTCTCTCTCCCTCTCCCCGAGTTGGATTACTTACCTAGGAGAAAATCTAATTGACACAGCAAATTGGCAAACACACTCTGAGAACTTCAGCATCAAGCCAGTCGATCCTGACTAGATAATTGGGAGAAATATAGCTTTTTTACCTTTCCAGGTCTTTGTGGGAGGGTTTAGAAGAGGATGTGGTATCTGTCTTCTCAGGCTGGTGATTAGAATCAAATAGTCTGTAATTACAGTTTGAAACACCACTGGGAAGGCTAAAGACTGCGAAAGAAACAGGTTGGGGAGTTATTTGTGAAGAGCTCCTCCACTTTCTTTGTTTATTTTTTTGTTGAGGTACATGCACGACGTGCATTGGAGAGACAGTATAAAGTGTTTTTTGTTGGCTTTGTGTGCCTGTGCACTCGCTTTGTTCTTGCTTACTACTGGCACTGGTTCTGGTGGCCCTGAGGAGTGGGAGGTTTGCTTTTAGGAGCCAGAAAAAGTCTGCCGTTTGAGCATCATAGTTTTAAAATTATTGGAAATCTGATTTGTTATTGTATCAATTTTATTTTTGTTGATTAATTTTGGCGTAACTTCTGTAAATGTAAACTTTGAGGATGTAAAAGTGAATTTGGAGTCACTTTTAAAAGTGAATCAATCCATTCCTCTGTTTGAAATATATGATTTAATGTTCTAGACAAACATCAAGTCTGTCAAAACCAGGAAGTCTTTGATCAATCGCAGCCTTTTAAAGGAGCTCCAAACAGCATCCCTTCACATCAGGGCCACATAAACCTCTCAATATGCTGCATAGCTACATTACAATATCAGCTAAACAGTTATAGATTATCACAGTCAGAACACCGGCTCTGGTGAACCTGTTTTCGTTTTTTCGTAATAATTTCTTCTTGTAATGGGACTGGAGCTAAATGACAGGTAAAGATTTTTTTATGACAGAATCTTTAAACCTAAGAGGGGCCTACAAGCCTAATTACATATTCCCAAATGACTAGACCATGTTGTTGTAAGATGTTGTAGTGATGGTGGTTTTTTGTCTTTATTTCTCAGGCTTTTAGAGCTTGTTTGGAGACAGCTTCAGTCGACCTCAGTTGTCTCGTACTCTCATGTCCAAAGGGTTTTGCAATACTTGACATGGTTGATGCATAAAAATACATTCTGGCAGAATTCTGTGTTGTCTTTAACGTGCCAGTAATGGGAAAGGCTGAATTTGTTCACAGTTTCTTTTTTTTTGTTGTTTTTTTTTACTTGTTTAAAGTAAAGTGTGGAGTCAAGTACGACAGCTAAATATTTGGATTCATTGACAACCTGGAGTTTTGTTTCCTTCACATTGTGGCAGCATTGGTATCTTGTGTTTTGTTATTCATTTTAGAAAACAAACAAAAAAAAAACCAAAAAGAAAAAAAACCAACAACATACAAACAGTTTCGGATGCATTTAAAAGAATTGGGAGTTTTACAGCTGGATTGATACTTTTTCTGTGAGATGTCAGTTCTTGAGCTGGTCATTGTTTGTTTTTTGTGTACATATAAAAGTGAAACATTAGCACACATCAGACATTAATATTCGATGGAAAGCTTTTTGGAAGTTTGTTTATGTAAATGCTAAACAGCAATGGTCTAAGAATTGAGCCTTGGGGGACACCTCGGTCATTTCAATACTATGTATATATTACATCTGATATTTATATTACATATAATTTATAGCACATCTTATACCTTTATACACTATCTTTTCTGTTCTAAACAGTATTCCAATCATGTCAACATTCATGCCAACATCTTACAAGTTAACAAATTGTTTAATTAAGTGGTGTAGTTAGCAGTGTCAAATGTTTTTTTTAGGTCAAGAACACTGCTCCAATTACTCCTCCCATTTCAATATCATATTTCTTTCTTTTCCAATAAGATGGTGGATCAGATAAACAACACTGTGTGAAGCCAAACTGCGCTGGATAAATTTGGTAAGGACTATGATTGACACAAATGAGTTGTTCATTTATACAATTCTCCTGCTGTATTTGAAATGTCTGGAAGGGCACTTTTAGGTCTTTATTTGTTCATGTCCATTTGTTCTCTGATTTAACATTAGCATTATTGGATCGAAGTCATGACTCAATGCAATCAGTTGGTTTCTATTATAGGATATGTATGAATTGGCTTGAAATGATGTGTATGTTGATTTGTGTATGTAAAGTACCATGTGACAACATTGTTGTGAAGTGGCACTATACATATAAAGTTGAATTGAATTGAACTGAATTATAATGGAAGATTTATACCAACACTGAGGGCGCTGACTTATGACTTAAGCGATGGGGACATTGAGAGACTAAGATTTCTGAGAAAGTCTGTCCACTCCAAATGCATCTTTGGCTTTGGAGTTTTGAAGATGATTCTGTCTACTTTCAATGAGGTTACAGAAGATCAAGAGCAGGACAAGCAGAGTTTATAGATTTTCTGTTTTGACATTGTTGACTTCAAGTCTTTCTTTTTCATTTCACACATTGTCAGAACTTTTTTGATATTTGATTTGGACACAGCTGAAGGTGCCACATTTCATTTGTCACTGTTCAGGTTTCCTGTCATGTCACACTGACGCTGCCCCCACACAATACAACAGAGATAGAGATACATTACCAACTCATGGATTGTAATATTGCTGCATTTGGTGAAGTGGAACAAGAAATCTGCACATTTTTTAAAAAAAGATTTCCCTGCTCTTGCCCAAATATAAAGCCCTTACCATAGTGTGCAATTGAGGCTGTGCATCTTTTGACCATGAAAAAAATGGAGATCTGGTGGTGGCTGGAGCAGCTGTAAATAAGAGGTGCTTCAGTTTAACCTTATTACAGAGAGGTTTGAGTTTTATGAAACAATGTGTAGAATTTGCAACTGCTTTAAAACATACACAAATGAGGCAGGGTTATATGTGCATCTTGCTGATGCCTTAAGACCAACTGATGTCTGCAGTGCTGTTCTGCCTTAATCCTGCAAGCCAAATGCAACAAATTGAATTGCATCAGGGAGTTTTTCAACACTGACCATGAAAGCTCACCAAAATAGCTTGTCAGTTAATTTGTTTGATGAGAAAGCAGCTTGGGAGACAACAGTTTATAGATGCTTCACCTCAATATATAAATGCATTGTATTGGGTTTGATAATATGAATTGTCATCAATAATTGATTATGTAATGAATTGATTAGCAATAATTTCTTAAATTATTTAGTATTTTTTATTATTTCATTTTATATTGATTGGAACACTAAAATACTACAACACAACAATCTATACAGAAGCCCTTGTGTCTTTGAGGTGCAAGTGAGCACCAAGCAACGTCATTTATTTATTGACCTTGGTGCAGTTTACTCCATAGCAACTTTACTTTAAATAGCTGTGTGAAAATATGAAAACTGGAATTCAAATATTTGTATCCCTTTTTTAAAAATGTGGTGCTGCAGATGTGGTAGAGTGGTAAGGCCTTAACAAATATAACTGGACAACAAAAGGTAAAATGAGAAAGTTAACTTTTATTTAATACTAATGCCAGACAACACCACCTGGGGCACAGGGCTCCAGGAAATAAATGCAGGGTCGCTCCTGTTGAAATAAGAGACGTGGGAGAGAGTTTAAATGATTTAATACAAAAATTTAAAAGCTAAAATTAACAGCGTATAAAACCCACTGTTAAGACCTATTTAAAAGCAAATAACTATATAAACCAAAGCAACCAGGCCAGCTGGGACCACCAGTGGAGGGCAGCCTACAGGGAAGGAGTGTCCCGGTGTGTTGCCACCTCTTACCTTATAAATACAATCACACTTCACTGCAAACTAACTGTGGAGCCCTCCTATGCCCAGTGCATCAAACAAACCAAACCAAACGTGAGGGTCCCCAACCACGGGTGCCTAGCCCATCCACCAAATGGTTCTCAGCTGCCTAAAGGAAACAAACAAAAGAAAAATCAACTTACAAAACTAAAGCAAAAGAAACAAACAGAACTCATTAAAAGAGACTACAATAAAATTATGCCAATAAAAACAGCAGCAGGTGGATCTATAAAAACAGAAAACACAATTAGTAAAACTACAAAATTAGTTTTTTCCATTTCAAGTTCCTGTTTCTACTGACCACCCTGAGTAAAACCAAGCCAGGAGGAAGAGCACAGAGGGCAGCCAGTCACCACCACCAACACAGAATCAGCCAGCAGAGAAGAAAATCAGCAGGTGTCTTATAGGTACCTGCTGATTAGCAGGGAGGGGCCAACCTGAGCCACATGACACCCATGTGTGCTCACCACCACACAGAGATTTTCACTCCTCCAGCTATAAGCCAAGGAAATCTATGCTTGAACCCTCTGCACAAAGCAAAGTTAGAAATCGTCTTTTATGTTTGGAGAAGTTTTAACTGCTTGCCTTCGCATATCAAACTCACACAACTCTGTCTAAAGGAGTAAAGAAAGAGAAAGCTACAGGGAATGCTTGAAAAAACATTCATCTTTAAAAATGCATTTCAGTAGAATTTGTGCAAACAGAAATTATTTTGTATTTAAAATATAACTACAGTTGCTACACTTCACTTCTTAGCGAATAAGCACTAAAATGAAGGTTATGAAAAAAGTTGCGTAATAAAGATCTTTTCCTCATATCTGCCCTCATAATCTGGGGTTTGGCCATTTGATCCTGTTATTTTTTGTACCATCTGTTTTCCCACACTGTCTAATCTATTCATTTTTATTTTCCAGTTTACACAATCCGGTCCAGCGGTCTTCAATCTAGCTACTTTTCACATAAATCAGTGCGATCCCTATCTTTTTTATTAACACTATCTTTGCTTCTGTCTTTACGCCTCCAGGCTAATGTTGACACAAACCACCTCCTCCTCATCTCCACCTCTGTACGACACCAGAGGAGCCTAATCAAAAGTATCTGCCACCTTCTATCTCTGCTCATCCACCACCAGTGTCCACAATAATTAATAACAAGAACAAGTTAAATTCAAAATGGATTTAAATTAAACTCTTGCACACCAGTATGATTTCTTTCTTTTTTTTTTTTTGGGTCTCTGTATTGGCCTTTCTTCAGCATGTAGCAAAATCCCTGCAAAATCATGACCTTGGTCAGACTACATTCACAACTAGCAGACATGAACAAAAGCATAAATGCTGCCTCTGTATAGATATTATCCTGTACCTTAGCCACATTAGAAGTCATCCTGGAATATTTGACCTCTAGCTGATCCCTATTTCCTTCTCTCTGCACAGAGGAGCTTAAGAGGTGGGTCAGCCTGGTTAATACAGACGTCCCGTGTCTCCCCTCTGCTCTTTCCAACATGTAAGTGTCATGGCAGCTGGGCTCCTTAAAGCGGCTTGCCCTGCACTGACCCCGCTGACGGAGAGAGGAGGGAGAGACTGGGAAATAAGAGAAATATATGTGAGGCAGATATGGAAGGAGCAATAAAGCCAGAGTGTTTGATTGTGGAAAAAAAAGAAGGTATATATTGAGAGAAACCGGGTCCGGAGGGACAGAAAGTGAAAATGAGATGGAAATGGAACAAGATGAGTGCAGAGAGAAAAAGGCAGGAATAAATGTGACACACAGAGAAAGGAGTGACAACTAGAGACTAAATCTAGAGAGACAAAGGACCAAAAAAAGGAGAGGGGAGAGGTAAAGCGGAGACAGACAGTAGCTGTGACTGTTGCTGCTGCTGCACATCGCAGCCCTACAGGCCATCACAGACCAGTCCTCCAAATGTCAGCCCAGTCAGGACCATCCTGAGAAGCCAACAAGCACCCCCTGGGACTTCCAGAAAGTAGATAAAATCTGACACGGGAGAGCTGACCTGCCACTTGTCCACACAGAGAAGCACACTCTCTTGTGTTTTACTCTATTTTCATAGAGCAAGAATGTCAGGGTTACTTGTCTTGCTGAGCTTGATTTTTTTTTCTCCATTATCCTCGTAGTTCACTGCCTGTTAACATTGCCTCTGCTGTTGCAAACATCGGCATTAGTCTTCCTCTGATAGTCCTTCTTTGGTACTTGGAAGACTTTAGCTGTGTCCCAATTCATGGCCTACGAACTGCAAAGCACAGATTTATTGGCTACCTACGTCATGGTGGTGCACCAACCACTATGCCTTTTGGAAGGCTCCTTCAAATCCACTCTATAAACAAGCACTCCATTTAGCATGTAGTGAAGGTTGCTTGCATAAATTGGCATGGAATGATCAGCAATCGAGGGTACATATATGTATATATACACACACACAAGTTAACTTCACATGGATAAATTTTCAGCTTGTACAATTCTGCAAGCATCTAGAAGGTAGTAAGAGAGCAACATAGGTCTATTTTTATTACTAGACTTTGGGTAATTTCTTTAAGGTACGATGGGTTTTATTTATCCAATGAAGTTCAGTTACCTTTGGCACCATGGGCAGACCAGTTGGGAGGGCACTAGCATTGGTTTGTGGCCTACTTAATGACAACAAATGAATGAAATTACACGGGTCTTACTAGCATGATTTTTCACTGAACTTAACATTACCCAGACAGGGTGCACTCTCAGCGTAAGGGGAGTTCATCTGGGCTGCCCCCTCTTGCCATGTTTTCAAGTCCACAGGAAAATAAAAAGAAATAACGTTGAATATTCTGGTTCCATGTACTCTTGATTGTTTTACATTTTCATGTGTTTTGTGGAACAATGAGAACACTTTAACTGGATACATATCACAACTGAGATTGCTAAGCAATGGAGAAGTGGAGCACTATGGGTAATTGTTGTACACTAGTTAGGCTGTCTCATTTCACTACTGGTAAGGAGCTTCAAAGCCCACATTGTCCACACACTCCAAAGTATGCAGACCCCGAATTGGTACTGAATTGGGATTTTGTAGCCTGTTTAAGTCTCGTGTCTCACAAGACTTAAACAGGCTACGAAATGGATGACTGATACTAAAATGGCCTCATTCTTTCAGTCTCTTACTTATCCATGAAAAAATGGAGACCATCCTGAGGAAGCAGGTTCCAGGGACTATGTGGAGGAAAAAGACAGAGGAAAGGATATAGCACAGAGATAGAAACATAGATGGGTATAAAAGGAAAAAACAAAATAGATTGAGAGAAGGAGCAAAGTATTGTTTCACTGTGTAAGGAATGGAGACAAAGGGAAAAATTAGAGCCAAGGAGAGAGGATGGGGGGGAACAGTAGGCAAGCGGGAAAGAGCAGTCTGATTAATTGAGACAGAGTCAACTGACCGCAAGTCATTAAGCTGCCACTGGGCTGAGCGCCAGTCACTATTCATTCTCCTCACTACCAGTCTCTGCTCCTCCGCTCTGAGCCCTGGATCATCCCTGCGTCACCTCCCTGCTACTTTCACACAGTCACAAACACATGGGTGTAATTCCTTCCAGACAGGAGGCTGTGCTCAAAAAGAGCTTTTGTCTTCATTAGCCGTACACTTGTAGGGATGTCATGTGAGATTGCTGATCTTGAGATCGGGATGACGTATGACGATTATTTCACTCCAACAAGAACAAAAAGCAACGCATTCTATCAAAACACTACAAATCTGATGACATACAGGAAGTGGAGGACAGCTTAAGCATGATGGAAACACACCTTTGTTTGTTATGGTTAAATAAACGAGGTGTTTTTGGGGATTGATGCTTGTATCTCTACAGACTCTTTGTGTGGTTTTGAATACTTCAAAACTGTTGTAACCATAGTTACACATATATGTGTACAGAAAGATAAAATCTACTATTATAATGCACAATATGATGTAAGGCACCAAAGATCCAATTTGCCAGTTTTAGTCACACATTCTTATTGCTAGCTTATCACATACTGCTTTTTGTTCAAGAAGCTATTGCAACAGTTTCAACACACTCAGTGCTATCTTGACATTGCATATTTACGCATAAACCAATGTGCAGTTGCACATCGACAGTTGCATTTCTGCTATGCCAAATGTTGCACCTTGTGCACCAAAGGTGAAGCGCAAATGGAAGATCTCCTTCTATGAAGTACCACATGTGACCATGTATGGACGTTGAAGGGAGTGAGGGATTGTAAAAGGAAGTGAGGGAAACCAAAATCCCAAACGTAACACATGTTGAAGTGTTAACAGCAGTTTGCTCTGTGTTGCGATGGTGTTTTGAATTTCAGTGATAGATAACAGCACTGTATGACAGGTTATATATGTGTATTTGTGAACTCTCAGTATTATTATTAATGAGAGTTGGATATATGTCTGTATGGGGTTTTTTTGTGTGTCAAAAACCCTCTCACACCATTTATCACAATATATTGATTAACAAACTGGGGCTTTAGACTGGGGCGTCCACCAAGGGTCTGTGTTAGGGCCAAAACTCTTCAATCTTTACATTTAAGTGGAAATATTATGTACATTTCAAGCTAATTTATTTTTATTTCTGAGACCAGAAGGACTGGGATTGATCGAGTTATTGTCACAATCGCTTTATTTACTTCAGACCGACCCTCTCCGTAGGCTGTCAGATCAGCCTGTGGAAAAAACGAGTGGATTGAGACTCTTCCACATTAAGCCCCGCCTCCCGCCACTGCACTACATCGGGAGCGCGCACCGCAACTGCTTTCGCCGTCATTGTAACGTCTCATAAACAGAAGGATTAGGCTAATATGAACTCAATAAAAAAAAACAAAAAAAAAAACAATGTCAATACATAGCATACAGCCCAACCTGAATCAGACCCTGAAAACGAAGTGGAAAACAGCAACCCACAGCAACAAATGCAGCAGGATATCTCTTTTTGGTAAACTCACCAGCCATCGTTCTAAATAACTTTATCCGATGTTTTCCACCTGCCTGATGTATTTGTACATGCTCTTGTTAACCAGAAGAAGGTAACCAATCACCGAACCTTATCCCCTGGGACGTCACAAGGATTTCGAAGTAGAAAAAACTCTCTAAAATGACACGTTTTTTGTTGCCATGGAAACCGAACGGAGAGCGTGCTGGAACTCAAACTCAAACATGCATTTAGGTGATAAAAAAACAGTGCCGTTCACATGTCTGATGAGGATTCAACACTGTAACACTGTAGAAAGCTCAGAAATCTCAAAATACCATAATAGCACACCTTTCATAATATCTGGAAAGCGTCCGATTGAATCAAATTGGTCCAATTTGCAGATGATACAAACATTCTTTGTATCTGGGATAACCTGCAGCAGGTTTTTGGATGGATTACATAGGAAATTAAGTTTGGTAGAAGATAGAAATAAATTATCCTTGAAATTGATAAAAAATAAAATTATGCTGTTTAAAAACAGTTTTACAAATAATGAAGTACAAGTGATTACACAGTGGGTTATTTAGTGTGCATAATTATAAATCTCTTGGTGTACTAATTAATCACAAGATCTCCTGGAAGTCACACATAAGATGTTTATAAGATTTAAGAAAAAAAAAAAAACAACATATTTTATACTGTTAGATCATTTTGCTCTGTGGGAACATGGAGAAACACAAAACTTTTTTACAATCATCACACATAACAAAAAAGCAACAACATTGTTTTCAGTCATTAACAATTGACTACCTGACCACATACATAGATGTTTGTATATAATTTGAGGGGAATATTAAATTTGAAGATTTGAACAGTGAGAAAACTATGGAAAACTTACATTAGAGCCTAACCTGAACTGAAGCAACATTTGAATATCATACAGTTTAAGAAAAAAAAAAAATCAAAGAAATTGTTTTAACTAAATGTGAACATATGTGTATGTCATAGAAAAATAAAGATAGTTATACCAATAATTATTATAGTTTCATGTATAGAATTGTTTTGTTCCAATTACCACTGCATGCATATTTGAATCATATTCTGTGCTATGAACATCTTCCACTGAATATTACATTGTAACCGCATCTGTGTGACACGATACTGTCACAAGATACATAACTCAATTTTCTCGTGGGAAAGCTGAGCATGACCTTGCTAAGAAGATAACACAGTTTTAACACTTGTTCTCAGCATTTGTTCTTCAGTTTGCTCTTAGCGCACCTTCTGTTCATATCGTCTTGTCTTCTGTATTTGTGCTGACAGTAACCTCCTTACAAGATAAATTTACCACCAAGACTACGCTGGTCTGTCGTTCCTATTTTAAAGGTTGAGATATTTATTATTCAACAGTGTACTTATCAACTGCCTATGTTTTTCTGTGTACAGATATGTGTATGTGTGTGTATACGTATGAGTGGATGTTAACATGTTGGTAGGCTGATAAATATGCATAAAAGTATGCAATAACTTCATTACAAAAGACTTACTTTCTCTTTGTAAATGTATTTTTTCAGAGTTTTGAAGACTAAATGTGATTTAACACTGTCTGAAAAGAGTAAACTGCGACTAGTAAGGGGAGCAAAGATATAGAAGTACTTACTTCTTCCTGCTTCTTTTCAAATTAATTCATCTGCAATATTTTATTTAATTTCTTTTTAAATCAAATTTTTTTCTAATTTATTTTTAGTTTTTTTTTTTTTTTTTAAATTAAAAATAACTTACAGAGACTGTAATTTGTTTGTATGCTAGAAATAAAGCACATCGCTCAGTCAGTCAAGGATTCTCACTATGTTTCTGATTTTATGCAGGTGTTCAGGGGATTATACTAAAGGTTTGTTTTTAGAGATGTGTGTAAGAGTTGAAACACATTCTGTCCTACATGGTCCCTTCAACTGTGGTATGACCTATATTTATAAACTATTTTCTGATAAGTACAGGTAGATAAAAACTCTTTCTTTTAAGACATTGCACTGGGTGATATGGGTCAAATAACCTGGAAAATTTGAAAACAAAAAAGAAACCTGATCATTACGAGGTAATATTTGCTAAGTTTTTAACTTTTTAATTATTGTTTTATATTTAAAAAGACAACAAAAATTAAACTTGAACCCTTCGGGTATAAAAAAAGTTTTTGTTAAATTTCTTTTTTATTTCATGTCATGGTTTGAGAAGTCTTGGTAAATCCTGGAGCTTTAAAACTCGTCTATAAACCCCGAGGTGATAGGATGAAATGAAAAATCAAAGAGCGACTGAAGAGAAACTTACGAAAGAATCAGTTTCTAAGATCACTCACAGAGCAAACACACACAGTGTGTATGCATCTGTGCTGGCTTTATATCTGCAGTTAGTTCATTGATTGTCCACTGGTCAAAGTTGTGTAAATAACTGTGGGGAAACTTTTTGTCTAAACTCATCATCACCACTGATTGTCGTCCCGAGTGTTACCGTGTCTGACATGTCGTTACCCCATTTAAATCTTGTCACTTTTGAATATACACACATCCATTAACAAACAGTTTACAAATTTAAATTGTTTTCATCTTCCTCACACAGACTGCATCGACGATACCACTTTACTTGCCAGTTCAACACCAGCTCGTTTTATTTTTTTTCCCAGTTGCTTTGAATGCACCTTCTGTCACCCACAGGTACTGCCTTCACACAGCTTGACAAAGTGGGAATTAAAGAGCTAATTAAGCATACACACTTTTGGGAAACATAATCAGTGTTAAGTCACTAAAATAACTGCAAGACAGTTTTTTTTTTTTCCTTTTTCTTGTCTTTTTTTTTTAATCTGTAGTTTTTACGTAAACAAAGTTCAGTGTCGAGTAGAAATGTTCATTCCGTGTCTTGTGCCACTCAGTTCCATTATTGTTTCCGTCACATCCTTCCATCCAGCTTTGTGGAAGTCATTGGCTTCAGTATGTAAAACCTATATTATCACCTACCTCAGATGGCCTTTAATAAACAGTCTACTGTGAAGCTGTATGCAAGAGTTACCTGAGGTGCCTCTGCAGCTAATGGACCACTAAGCTGGTTTCTCAGTAAAGTTTTGATGATAGTCTGTCACACACAGTGGCAGGTAGACATGAAACAATACTGGGAAGAACATTGAACAGCTGTGTAATAATGTGTATATTTTTATAAAAGGTGCTTAAAACTATTTCAGTATATATATCAAAATTGAGCTACTGTGGATAATAATGGCTTAAGCGATTGATTTAAAATGATAAAGCTTATATGACAAATATAAATAAACACATGGATAGTGATTTAACACTAGTAATATTAAAACAGGCAAAAAAATGCAAAACATCATGATTATTGAGGTTGGGGAAATGATAAAGTGTATAGCTTACGATGGTGCATTAAAGTTAAGACAAGGTACAAAAATAAAAGTATATCTGGTAGCTTTGTATTTCAGTTTACAGCAGTGGTTCTGTAACTGCTTGGGGACAAAAAAACCACTGCAGAGGTGCACTGATGCCTGGGAAAGGAGCATTCATTTGTTTATTTATTTTCCATATCTACTTCATTCAGTTCAGGGTCACAAAGAGACTGAAGCCAGTCAGGTGAGAAGCAGTTTCACACCCAGAGTTGCCAGACTCCCTGGGAGAACAAGGTAAAAATAGGCTGGAAAGCTTAGAATTTTTTCTCTGCTTTTTAAAAAAAAAATTTTTTATTAATGATTGTTTGTTTTCAATTATAAACAACTTTGGAAATTGTTTCCTGATGGTCATCATGCCGACATTTAGCTAATTAAATTCTAACTCAAGTCTTCTCTTTCCATGTTGCCTTACCAGGTCTTAGTTATGAGAAGATAAAGGTCTGAAATTTGAAACTGTTTGAGTCTTTCAAGCAGAGAAGTTAGAAAACTACACTCCCCTTCTTTATGGTTATTAAACTTTTTTTTCTTTTTCCCTGTATCATAATAAAATGTAAATAACCTCATTGTCCACAACGCAAAGCATTCACTGTGAAGACTCAAACATTCAGTTTAAGTATTAGTTACCATGTTAAGAATATTTGTTTGTACATCAGTAGCAGTCTTTGTGTGTCAACTTGTCCAGAGAAGTTAAAGATCCTCATGGTAAAAATAACAATTACCATGTTACTTTTACTTTTATTTCTTAATCAAATAGTTTTGATGCTCCTTGACTGAATAAGATGTTACTTTTACCATTAAATACCTAAATGGAGTTGTAGAGATGCTTCAGGCAGTTTTACTAAACATTTTAATGAGCCACTGAACACTAGACATCATTTTAATGGTGTGTAGTTTTAGTTCTTCTCTGATGTCACGAGACAAGTGGTTTAGTTCATGTTATTTATCTAAATATCCCAGAAACGATTAGCTGTAAATTACAAATCATGACAAGTTTACACAGAGCACCAACTGGGAGTCTAACAAAGGCAGGAGTTTAATCCATAAACTTATATTGTTATATTTTGACTTGCTTGTTACTAAGAACTGCAAAACCAGGAAACCATTCGAATTACAGAGTATACACCCTTTGCATCAATATTAAGCGACTGGGATCTCTTATTGAATGTTATAGAGCTCTAAAAACGTTGGTCAGTAACGATATGAGAACATGGAGGAGGAGCTTATTCCCATATTATGGAACAGGATCTAAAATGAGCTATGATTCTTTTATGGCTTTGTACATTTTTTACCTCAGCGGACTACAGCTTTTACATAATTTGTCCTGCTTCACTGACAACCTGAACAGACTGATCTCCCAGAAATATGTGAAATATTGTTGAGGTATAAACACTTATATACATGTTCACAACATTTAGTATGAAAAGTGTTTTTAAAATCCGTCCATCCATTTTTTTAACTGCTTTGTCCAAGCCCCACACATACACAAGGAGAACACGCAAACGCCACACACAAAGGCCACCATTCACATGTCCCCCCAGCTGAGACTCAAACCAGAAACCTTCTTGCTACATCTTGCAGCTGACAAAAGTAACAATTAATAAAAATAAAAATAAAAAAAATTGTATGAAAATGATGACACTGCGTTTGAATAGAAATATTTTAGAAAACAAGCATATCAGTAGCTAAACAGACAGATAGATATGGATAGATATTACAGTGCAGTAGAACAGAGGTGTTTTTTTCCCCAGCTCTCTCTTTCTGCCAGTTCTGGCTAGAAGTGTCTCATTAAACTGTAGAGGCTTGTTCTTCTTTCTCCCATCCACGGCCTGAGAAGTGGATTTAGTTTCTGGCTAATGGCTTTCACCCACCCTGACTCTCCACTGAGGACAACATGACCCAGCTCTGCAGTTCAGTTTGCAACTCACACCATTCAGCCTTCAGCACCAGGGTGTCTAGGTGATGATATGAGACATGGAGGCTGTATTTTCATTGTCTCTGAAATATTGCAAGACTTTTTAGGTCACTCAGATGGGTATGCATACACAGGACAAAAAGTATGTTTGTGTTATTATATACAATACAATATCATGCTTTATTTTATTATTTTGGTTCTGCTGTTGTTGCAGAATCACATTCCTCAGAAATGTTCAACATGGCAGTCCACAGGTTTGCAAAAGATGACTCGTGTTTGAGGTCAGTCAGCATCTGACCCAAAGCACTGACTACGTCAACAAGTGTTGATGACTGTAGCATGTCAGGTAGAAGTTCTGTTTCTCCAAAGAGCTTAATCATATGAATCATATGATCCACAATGAAAGCAAAGTTTATAAGAAGTATATCAGTATATAAGAAAATAAGTCCTCAGGCCTCCATCAGTGCTGCAATGGACCCAGGTCTTTACCAGACTATTCTGCACAACAATGCCAAAAAACAATTTAACAATTTAAAAACATACATAACTAAATAAAATGATGTTGCGGATTTGGTGAAGTCACTTGGGGTCAGAAACAGAAGGGACACTCTGGCAGAGCGCTCTACCTTTACTCAGGTGAAAGGATCCTTTACCGTCCTGTTTACATCACAGATTGCATCTCCTAATTCATAATATTTAGCCCTCCTAATGCATCACTCAAGGAGATACTGTCGCATACATTTCAGACAAGCAAAACCTCAGCAGTTTAAATATATCAGTCATCAGGAGCTATCAGATATGATGTCCTCTACCTCTTTGTGGTTAAGGCTTTTGTTAATGTTTGCATACAGTAGATATCTCGCTGATACAGCTGGATTACAGTTACACAGTGTATGGTTTTAATCCTTAACAATAACATAATAATGACATCTGAAAAAAAAAATTACACATCACCATTCTGTTTACATTGTCGATCTAATAATAAAATAATTCCTAATTAGTTTAGGAATTCCAAGACAACTCTATAGACTTGGAACTCAGCTTCAGCTAAATGTATTTTTTTTAATGTCACCACATATGAAGTTATACTTTTCTAATATCTTACAGAGAAAAATGTATCCTGTGCACCTGCAGATGACCCCTTTAAATCAGTTCCTGCTAAAAACACTTAACAAAATGTCACCATGCACCTTGGGTTCAGGCTTATTAGCTGTGCCAGAGAACATTTATACTCTGGAGGCATGCGTTTAAACTTTTCCTTCATCGAAACATCCGCTGTTATACAATATGTAATTTGCAATGCAAAACTTGTGAAGGAACATGCAGTGCTTTCCTGCATAATGCTTCTTTAAACCCCTTTTTAGATAAATGTGGACCAGCATTTAAACTTCCACTTTCACTCATGAAAGTCAGCACACCCACTGTAAGAGCATTTCCAGAGCATAATACACTTTACTGGCAAGTTCTTCTTATTAGCTTTGCCAAATGCCTGATATATATTTTTTAACTTTACAGAAAACATGCCACATAGTAACCTGCAGAACATGGGTACATTCTGAAATGCCCAACAAGTAAAAGGGTAACCCATTTCCAAAATGCATAAAATTGAAAATCCGTCATTTTTTCTGTATTGATACATTTCTATTCATTTTAAAATTTGAAGTCACACTTACACAGGGGAACAAAGTCCCAGTTGGTTAAACTGAAAGTTTTTTAAGTTGATTCATCTAAAATATGCATAAAAAAAAAACAGAGAGTAAAAACATATAGAGAACACTGAGCTTCATTCAGCCTCACAACAAGAAGGTGGCTGGCTCGCGTGTCGCCCGGGGGGAGTTTGGAACTGTGGCCTTTCTATGGAGAGTTTACATGTTCTTTAGTGGATTCTTTGAGTAATCTGACTTCATCTCACCATAAATTCTCCATCAGCATGAATGTGAGCATGAATAGTTGTTTGTCCTGTGTTGTCCCTGCGATGGACTGGCAACCTGTCCAGGGTATACTCTGTGTCCCGTCAGATGATCTCTGGGGTAACCTCCAGCTTCCCTGCAACTCTTCATTGGACCAAACAGTTAAGAAAATGAATAAATAAATAAATAAATAAATGAGCTTCACTGACCAACTGTTCTCAACTCCTGCTTACAAACATTTTACACAAATTCCGGCATTCACCAACGTCGTTATGTCTTGGATTTGTTCTTAGCTAATAACAAGGAACACTTATATGAAAGAACACTTTCTAATTTAAATGATTTCTTTTTCTCAGCAGGATAGGACAGACTTGTGGTAAGTTGTTTAGGGTAACAATGAAAACATGGCATCTACAGGTGAGATGCCAGTACTACACTTCTTGATAGGGAGTGCTTTTCAGAGCAGGAGAGCTTTTTTTTATTAGTGTGACACCTGTCCTCCTGGCAGCAGTTTTCACCTGAGAGACCGACCACTATCAGAAGTACAGGTGGGTAGTTTGAGCGATGTGAGAGCAGGGAGACAATCAAGGTGTGTATTATTTATTTATTTATTTATCATTTAAATCTTGCCTCAGTCTTCTAAAATATTATAAACAGATCAGCTGATTTAAATGATTGACATAAGCATAGTAGAAACTTTAGTAACATGTTACACTGTAACGCTGCTGTTGTAAGTGAATATGCAGCATTTGCTTCATGCAGTTGTTAATTTTCTTGCAGCGCTTTTCTTTTTCTTTTTCTATTACATTCTGTATTTGAAGCTTCTCTGTGCTTTTAGCTTTCCATCCTAGCATTTCTGTTCATATATGCGGCGTGTTTTTTGTAAATGAAACGTGTTTGTGTGATTGGGCCAAAGAGTACCTGTCAGCCAGTCAGAAAAAAAAAAAACAACCTTCTGCATTATTTATCATGAACTGTATTGATAGTATTGGTAAGTGAAATTAAAGTTGTTTATCAGTGAAAAAAAAATTCATCCTTTCACGTTTGTTTCATTTTGTCTGGTGATGCAGGTGTCCTGTTCCTTAAATAAATATCTCACCTTACTTCTATTTTGTATTCCTTCCACATCACATTTTGGTTTCTTTACTTCTCATGAAGGTTCATCACTGCATACAAATGTGATCTTTAAACTAATAATTTTCTTCTTTTCTTCTTTTCACAGCTTCTTAAACACCCACTGTACAGTATGAAGGTGATATTTCAGAGCTCATCCAGAGGTGTTAATTCAAATGCAAAAACACTCTTGCTCATTTTTTTATTCCCCATTAAAGTGGTGCCAGTTTTCTCTCAGCAGCTAATAGAAGTCTGTTCCATTATCTTCCTTGTTCTGATGTATACCCACAACTCAGCCAAAAGGGATAACAAGCGAAGGCTTCTTTATTTTATTGGAATCCCTGAATCAAGTGGTAAGACTTGGTGTTTAATGCTTCGATGAGTAATCAGTACCCGTGGGTAGGACTTATCGCTAGCTGTCCTCAGTAAAGCCCTTTGAAATGTATGTGAATTCCCTCTGCTAACAGGCAGAATAAATAGCTAACTAATACAACTCGAGATGAAGCAGAGTGGTTGTGATGATGAGCCAGCAGCAGAATAAAATCGGCATGTACAGGATCTAGTGTAGATTCTTTTTTTTTTTTCCATTTCATTGTTTTTTTTTCCATTTCATTGTGTTCCCATCTCTCACTTAGATCTGTCTTTTCTTTTGCTGCGTGTGAATTCACTCTTTCCCACACGCAGCTGTTAGCAGTGTTTAGGCATAACCACACAGCGAATTTAAAGTGATTTTTTATTTCTTTTATTAGCCAAGCAGGTAACATCCTCAGCCATGGCTCTGTGATGAGAAAACATGATTGCTGGTAATGGAGAGGAACTGGGATCGCTGAGTTTGCACAATGAATTCACACAAGTTTTCTTAATATTTTTGCTATGATTAAAATACTACAGCTTTGTACACAAGCGTGCACTTGAAAGCATCGCTGTTGATGAGTCAGATCCCAGTCCAAGTTCATTTTCATTTTGTCTGTCTGAGGGCTTCCTATACTGTGTTGTGAGTTGATTGTTTACTCTCTGCTTCTGTCTATGCCTGCTTCAGCCACTCATTATTGCGTCTCTGTTGTAAAACCAGTTGATCTGACATTGTGTTTGCACTTACAATTACTATTTAATAATAAATTGAATTAAGCATGTCTGTTGTGGTTCTGAAACTGTGCAATGTTAGTGCAGACTGATGTATTCATTTGTTGTTCTGCTAGATAGAGTTAGTCATTACCATACACTCAGTGACAGTCAGGCCCCAGTAACAGAGAACTGCTGCTTTAATTAAAGCTGTGTAACCTGGTAATTCATCCGAGGTTGTGATGAAAATGTTCTGCTACACTTACATACAAGAAGCTTTTCTCCTTGTGTCCTATATTTTAAAAAAACAAAAGTAAAAGCTTTTTTTTTTTTACTGTGGCAGTGATGTGAAACTCATATAGGGTTTGCTGTAAATGACTGGCTTTTAATTTAACGTGTAAATTTTTCACCATCCAGCCCAGCCCAACGTCCAGCCACTGACCTATGATTTATTTTTCCAAAAAGAACAAGTCATGATTTACTTACACATTCATTCATTTTCTAACCGCATAGTTTACCTAAGGGTCCCGTTGTCCAAACACAGGGATGCATGTGTTTGGACAATGGGAGGAAGCTGGAGTACCTGGAGAGAACCCACATATACACAGGGAGAACATGGAAACGCCACATAAACAGACTCTTTCTCGGCTGTTTAGTGGGAGGAGGCAAATAAACCGAGCTGGGTCGGGGAAATCCTTCCTGCATTTTCTCAGCCGTGCTTGCCTTCCTAGTTTCTCCTTTACTACTTTGTAGTGAAATCTTTATCCTAACATGCTATTTACATGCAGGGTGTGATTATCTGGTATGTGCTGGGAGAAGAAGCTTACGAAATGTAAGAAATCAACAAATCCATTTTGAATGTTTTGATTGGTCAGAGTTTTTACAGATTTACAGTAAACTGAGGGGTCTAACTATATTTCTTATCGTTCATGATTACAAACTGTATAGACTACTATCAGGATGAGGAACCGCTTCACCCAGAGTTAAAAAAAAAAATGTCTCTGAACAAGATTACCAACTATAGTTTTAAAGTGAGGTGTTTAATTTGTATTTTCATTGTAATGAATATGACATAACCAGAGCTGCAACACACCTGATTCAAGTTAAATGCTCCTCAAATAGCTTGATGTCAAATTTTGTGCAGGCCTTTCAATGACTCATTCATTTTCGTGGTGTGTGTAAAGCAGGGGAACATCTAAAATGTGCAGCCCAGTGGGCCTCAAAGTATGGAGTTAGTTATCCAAGCAAAAAGCTTTTAATTGAATTGATTGACAAAGTTAGAATATAGAGTGCACAATTTATTAATGCTTTATATTTGTTATAATATGAAGTTTACCAACAATACAAAGGCTATCTGTCCATTTCCGCTGATGAATCATGTTTGCTTTTGATGACTATGTTTTTGGTTGACATTCCCATTGAAGGATGGATATTTCATCAGCAGCTTTTGCATTTCATGCTAAATCATCCTAGCAAGATTTTGCCATTTTTACATTGCTGTAGCTGAAAATAGCAGCTAATTTTCAAATTGTGTAATGATAAAATCTTGATGCCATGTTAATTCATTCCAAATGCAAGTCTCTTTTAAGTATGTATGACACTTGTGACAGTCTGGGATCACTTTAGTCTGTAAGGACAGACAGCTACATATGGAATAACAACAATCCTACAGTATCCCCCCCCATAATGCCTATCTGAATATATTGCTGTTAGTTCCAGATCTATGTACAATTGAAAGTGTATAAAAATGCCACTTTTTCTGTACTGAACTTTCACACTGTATGTGCTTGGTGACAAAGAAATGGTTTTTAATCCTCACATGAACTGTCATTTGATGAAATGTGATGGGACACATCTACAGCAGCGTTGTCTCTGTCCATCTGCCTTGATTCCCAAGCTGTGCTCAGTGTCAGGCAGACATGACTCCTTCTCTCCGGGATGTTTATGTGGAGCGACAATACAGTAACATAGGAGATGCATAACCCATGTCAGGAGAGCATTACCCTAATTTTTAATCGAGGGAGTAGCATCCTAATATATGGCTACTGAATGTGTGTGTCCACCAAATGGGATAAATGCATGTACGAATAGCTCAAAAACACATAGCACAAAGAGGAATCTTTTCTCTGTCACTTCTAACTTAACAGAGGTGCTGCAAACCTCTCATGTTAGCTAGCGATAAGCGGTGAAGAATTTGGAAAACACTGTTGGAAAACGTTTTCTATGCAATACACTGCATATAGAGAAACACAAATGCATTCTTCCTGGGTCTTATAATTTACTATCCTCTTCATATTTAACTTTTAGCAGGTTAAATATGGAATATGCCTCACAATAATCCCTGCTGATGAATACTTGAAAGGTGGAATTTGTATTCAAAGTTAAAGTGCATTCGCCATCAAAGGGTTTTATGAAACCAAGTCGTCTCCTCATTTAGGTAATAAAGATAGGGGGGAGAAGAGATTAGGGGAAGGAAATAAAGAGGAAGAAGTGTGAGATAAAAAGTAACTTCAGGGGATTAACATTATGTGACTTACTTGAAGTAAATATTATTTTATCGCTGTATGTGTTGATACATGTAGCAAAAGGAAGAGTACTTGAACATTGAACAGATGCACACGTTTCTTTTGCTTTACATAAAAATGAAGCCATAATAAAGTTACTGTTTTCAGCTTTTCTTTGATGTGATAATTTGCATGATTAAATTTAAATATGCACAGATGCATCTCACTAGTGGAAATAATAACCCTTCCCCTAAGGATAGATGCAGTTTGTCATTCTTTAGGTTTCTTTTAATTCTAAAGTCATCTCACACAAAATACTTCCTGCTTGTCGAGCAATTTTTTTTAGTGTTTACAATCAAAACTTAAATAACCACTTGGAGTGTTCACGAAAAGTCAAAAATGTTGATGTGTGACACACATGACTTGCTTACCAACAGATGACATACCAGTAGCTAATTCATTGGGTTAGTTTATTTAGATAATTTTGATTTTTTTTTTTTTTTTTTTTAGGCTTTGTTATGAAGGTGCAGTTTAAAAAAAAAAAAAAAAAGAAACTAATCTAAGACAGCCAGACCACCATACCACTGACTGATAAAACAGCACACTCGTGTGTGTCATGTGTCAAAATGTGAACAGCTTTGACTAGGGGCAAACTGTGTTGACAAACTAGTTGAGCAGAACAGGGTTTGTAGGGTGTTTTTGGTATGAGATGGTCAATTACTGGAGTTATCCAGGGAAGGACAAGGCATGAGGCAGCAGCAAGGACATGTACACACTAAACTCATTAATGAGTCTGGCCAGCAAAGGCTGGCCCGTCTTGTTTGATCTTTCAGAGGAGCCACTGTAGTACAAATTGCTACATCAGAAAGGTGTGTGTTTTGCTTACCCTAGTTTATATGTTAGATATGCAGGAAATCAAGTCCAATCAATGGAGGTCCTACTTTGCAAATTACAGGGACTTAAAGTATCTGCTGTTAATGCCAGACGCCACAGGACGCCTTTAACAGTTTTTGTGGAATCCATATCTTTACAGTTCCTCACTGTTTCTGCAGCACAACAGAGAATTACACTAATTTATGAAGGTGTTGGTACTGTTGTGGACTATGAGTGCAGAAGTCTTTTATAAAAATCCTATCTTACTTTTTTTACAAAGAAAAAATACAGCGTGAATATAATGTTTTTATTCAAAATAAACAAAAAGGCAAGGGGTTTTCCAGAAGGATATAAAACACAGGAAACTACACAACTGAACACACATTTAGCCCTGAAAATATTTAAACAGGGATGAAACGCTCCAAGTAATATTTACATGATGAATATGGACTAATATGCAGGTTCTGCTTTAATTCAAGATAATTCCCATCTAAGTTGGAAGACTTGTGTTATGAATTTCAGGTCAACATTATGCATGACCATTTCTGGCAGGGATTTAAATAAAATTAGAGAAATGAACATAACCATCATAAAAGACGCTCTGTATCACCTGCATTGAAAGTCCTGTGTTAAGGGTTACAGCCACTCACTTGAAATGATTTACAGACATTTCACCTGCCTAACTTACTGATCTTTGCTAAACATGTCTTTAATTCTTAAAAATATATATGTGTGGTGTAAGTGAGGGTTTTTTTTTGGTATTGTCTTATTTTATGATATTCCTCACAGTAAGAATTGTGTTTGTACACAAGGATACGGAATCCAGTTTCTTTGAACCATGAGAAGTTATTCCGCTTGATTGTATTGTGTACAGTTGAAGAAACTGGACTTCATGGGTCTTTCTATGTATGAGGCTAATTCATTCAGCAGGATTTTGTAGCTACACATTTTATGGATTACCAGATCCAAAATCATTGGAGTTTGATAGCAGATAACAGTTTACCCTATGAAGCTGCGATGTGTCCATCCACAGAAGATCTCCATGATACTGGTGAACGAACTGAGCACATCAACAAAGAGAGACTTTTTAGATACAGAAAAAACAGACACAGTTTGTGTTTTATTAGGTTTCTTGATTGTAATGTCACTTCTGATTTCCCCTTCCTTCCCAGTTCTGTCTCTCTAGCATCATATAACACTTTTATGATGTGTGGCCAACAGACTTTCCGCTCACTCTTAGCCCTGTTTAATACTTCACTGGCAAACAGAATGAGCTGCATTGTAAACTATGTTGACTATAATTAGCTAAACTGCCTTAGTCCTGGTCCTCTCCTGACCTTTTTATAAAGATGTAAAGCATTTAAGCTCATAATTACAGAGTTGTGATCTCCTTCTGTATGTACATGACTGAGAGCGCTGGTGTCAGAGCTGCAACTACTACGCCAATCCTTACTGTTATAGTATAAAAAACAGCTAATGCCATTGCTATTGTGAGGCACGTAAACTATATGTATTTTTTTTAAAATCCTCGAGTTTGTCATGTGTTCCTACACCTTAAGCCACTGGGATTTATTCACCTGCAAGTTCCACCTAAATTGCATTTAAAGGAATCAGTGACAACTTTCATTTCTCTGCAACGTGATACGCTGCAAACAATTTTCAACAATTCCAAAAGGACAGCGCTTCAAAACGCTTTGTTACTTTTTTTCTGACAAACATTTGCTTTGCTGCTTCCTGATTTGCGTGACGGGAGAGCTGAAGTTGTCACCTGATTCCAAGCACACATTGTTGTTTTGACAGGAGAGATCTGTCTCCTTATATCAAAGCTTTAAATGATAGATTTCCACCAGGAATGTCTTTAAGGAAATCAATCACAATGTTTCTCGTGCTCAATTGCCTCTATAAGGCTGTATTGATATTATGCTATTTCTAAGATCAATATCTTGTCGCGCCTGATTAGTCCAGATGGAAATACTATTCCTTCTGCATGCTGTCGTCAGGTCTGGCTTAGACTCCACTGTCACCATATAGAGAACCGTGATGCATGCTAACAATATAGATCCCAGGGGAGTTTTGTGGCAGATGAAGGTCAGGGGGCTATCATTCAGGTCTTGGATTAACTGCCCTCTGGAGGTTTTTCATCTTTGTGAAACAGTGAATATATATACTTCATGGCTGGACCTTCGGAAGGTTGTTTTCTGCCTCTCGGGATCTGACAACATCATTTCAAGCTGTGGTCACTGGCTCTGTGTCCAAGGTGAACGTTCTGGAAATGACCTGGAAAGTGAGATAAACACTCCAGTTTTTCTTTTCAATTTCCAACTTCTTCAGAAAGGTCCCTTTGCAACAGCATGACGTCTGTGTGTTACTTCGGAACATCTTTCACGCGTTCTCATATCAATCTATTGATTGACCTGCTTGAAAAAATATGAACTGGGAATTACAGTCCTTTTTCTGTGTATGGAGCCAGAATGCTGATAGAGAACACAGTGATGAAGGCCAATAGTGACTCACCAGATGTACAGAAGATAAATTGTTCTTAAAAGATCAAAGATTTTTTAAACACGAAAGAGTTTTAGAAAAAATTGGCAGCGATACTCTCTTAACTTTTTTCTTTTGATGTATAATTACCAACAAAAGAGAGCTTGTAGAATGTCTGTATGAAATTTAGTCAGGATTTATGTGTTGCTGTCTTAAAGCCACCATTTTTTTTCATCAGTGTATTAGAACATGTTGGAACCTGTAGTGCAAACTCCCCTGTGCAACATCACTTAAATGCCAAATGATTCAAAACTGCTTTCCTCTCCCATTTAAGGGCAGTGGGGTATTTTTTCTTATAAAAACTGAAAGACTGGCCGTTTGGATTTACTTAACTGAAAATGTAGGCCCGACTGAAGGCAATGTAACAAATGAGAGCACATTTAGCATCATTTGAAATTCAAGAGTTGTCTTTTTTTCAGCAGATAGGGAGCATACTAGAGCTTGCGATGAAGAATAAACATATTTCCTCTCTTGGATGTCATCCGCCCATCCTTCTCTGTGTTTGAGACATCACAGAAAGCCAGATTTACTTTAGTAACCACAATGATAAGTCTGCATCACACAGCAGGCAGTAGTGACAGCGTACTATATGTGCTGTATCTATGTAACGGTGGCCATCTTGGCTGTAATAAGTTGTAAGTTGTGTCCCAATTCAGTGTCTGCACACTTTGAAGTGTGCATACTATATAGGCTATGGAGGGTTCCACGTAGTCTGCACACTCCAGAGTGTGAGTGCTGTTAGAGAAATGAAACAGCCTACCTTGTGTAGGAGAATTATCCACAATGCTCCAGTCCTCCGTTGCCTAGCGATTGCATATGCCATACTTATCTAATTAGTGATCCCATTATTTTACAAAAAAAAAAAAAAAACATGAAATATATTTTAAAATGACAGAAAATGGTACCAGTAATTTGTCTGTGAATTTATTTTCATCTACCTGTGTGTCTAAATTACAAACATGTGGAGGAGGGGGCCCAGACCAGCTCTCCTCTGGTTGACAGCTGATCCTGCCATGCTGGCGTTAACTTTAGAGGAAAAATAATCCTGCTTAAACTCATTTAATTAGATTAATTTGTGGTCATTGGACACAGTGTTACTGGACACATATTTGTCCCAGCTTGTCTGCTTTCATACATAAACTGCTGCTCATTCTTTTTTATCTGGAGTGCAATGAATTCTGTGGAAAAGAGGCTGTGAAGAATGCATCGCTTGTAGCCTTCGCTTCAAACTAATCTGGAGCCAAACAAAGAGTGAATTTGAAGGGTGGACTTGAAGGAGGCTTCAAATTGGGACAACGCATGGTGCACCACTACAGGGATGGTTTTTTTCTATGGGCAAGGTTCTCCAGACTAATACCACTAATTTTCACGTCAAGTTAATGGACGCTGGGCGCTACTGTTATGTCAACTTGCTGCTGAGAGTCGTGTATACAGGTTGTGTGTGTCAGAAGAAAAGGCAGGGGGAGACGGGAGGGGAATCAATTCACAACTGCAGAGGTTATGAGCAGGGTAGTCTACCTCTCAGAGGAAAAGCAAGGAGGGGGGGGCGAGGGATAGACTGAACTCCGATGAACCCAGGCCACACACACAATACAAACTGCTGCTTCCAAATAAACTAGATTTCATTCATAAAATTAACACATATTTTTAATTAAATTTATTGGACTATGTGAAAATGCGTCCACAATTTATTATTCTCTTGTTAATATATTGCTATTTCACCACAGAAGACGACTGTATTTTGGTTTTAGTTTTGCTCAAGCAACTATTTAAATTTGAGGCATGAAGTCATGAAGGTAATTTCACCAACAGGCTAGTTTGTTTTTGTAACACAAGTGGAAGTTCACATGGGTCTATTAGTCTTGGAATTTGGTGAACAATAGTACATCCTGACTGGAATTTTTAATGCTATAGCTTTAAGCAACCAAATTGCTTTTAACAAACATTATCATACTCTACCATACTACTTTTACTTTGCTCTCTTTTTTTTTTTTTAATTATCTGGATATTCTGATATTTCTAAAAGATGCAAATGTGCATAGACAAGAGAGCCAGAAAGCAGCAATAGCTATGTTTACTTGGAGCCAAATATAACGACTGCAATCGGTTTGAAAGCTCTATGGAAATTAAAATAATCCATGAATACGCCTCATTCTGAGTGAAAAGTGTCAAACCGAAAGTATTTTTATTCGGTAGAATATTTCTTTTCCTTGATTCCTTGATCATGGTATTGTGTTAACACTGAACCAGAAAGTTGTCAGGCTGTGTTCTAAATGTAAATAAATATGCAACTTTTCCTCTCTTGGAAAGATGGCGACAAATAAATTCACCGGACAGCAGCAGAAATTTTGTTTTCATGTCAAACTCTGCCTGTTTGACAGCGCATAAGTATCAAAGATGTTTCTTGAAGTACTGCAAAACACCTCTCCATCTTTAATAACTGTAAACATTTCAGACCCATTCTGCTTGTATGTTAGCGCATGTTCAAACGCCTTGAAATCGGGTTGATTTTAAACTAAATGGGGTAAAAGTCTTCATGTAAACATAACTAATGTGTGTATTTTCGTTCAAGGTCAGATTAGTTATCTTTCTCAGATTTCTACTTATGAGCTCCTAAAAAGAAATGGTCCCAGTTAAAGCTAAGAGAAAAAGCAAGGTGGTCATTTAATAAGATGTCTGAACGATTTGCATCATATGACAAAAATCAGATGCTCTTTCTTGTGAAAATGCAGCATTATTTATGACTTGCTATGAGGAGGCTTTACCTTTGGTACTGCCATTGTCAAGCAACACAATAGGACACCCCCACTCCACTTCTCAAAATGTTATCTAGTTTATATATGAGGCAGGGATGAAGGTCCCAACGGAGTTTGGCTGTGATGCACAAATGGAATATGCCACTGGTTTGTCTGCGTGTGTATACAGTACAACTCTCTGGGTATCAGTAAAATTGGTTGCTGGAGGCTGAGATCAGATTGTATATTTCACAGACTGGTTGTGATGAGTGCCTGCCAAATGTTTGCATTTGGCTGAGTGACAGACGGATGCATTTCTAATGGCAGACAGTAACATATGTCGCATTTGCTCCTGACAGCCATGTGTGAGAACGTTTTGTATGATGGGAAAAGATAATGGGGAACAATTCTGGCAAACATGAAACAAGATTAATGTCAGTCTCATCGCCGTCTGTGATGCCATTTGGCCAAAACTTTCTTATTCAGGCCCATAAAGATACATTTTTAAACGCAGAATAAACAGTCATTAATCTGAATGTGTTGTTCTTGTTCTCCCAAAACCATGTTCTTCCATGTTTATTAGCATTGGTCAGATGTAGAAAAAAACCAAAATGAATGAAACAGCAGCATAGATAGAAGTGATTGAGCCACAAAATCCATAACATGTATTGTTTCTTTTCACAGTTATTATTCTGGGAAAGTATTCATAAAACAAAAGCAGTATAATCTGAGATCTAATCGTTTTTATTGTAAATGTCCAGGAAAAATGAGGGTCTCCTAATTATTTCTTGCACTTTCTACTTTTCTTTCCTCATTCTTGTCTCCTGAGTTTAGATAATCCTAAGAAAAAACATTCTTCTTGGTGCATTATGGAGTTCATAGGGCGGTATGCCAAGAATCACTTCCAACTTTGTTATTGTTTCAGCACATATAAAAGAGACAGAGCAAAGGACGAAAAGCCCAACAGTGTTCCTTGAGCTGGGGAAGTATAACTCTTCACACGGGCATCATCACTAATGAGCAACAGAAATAAAACCACTTGCCTCCAAATTAAACATAATTTATTTTTAGGAGAAAAAAAATTACTCACACAAACTGCAATCCTGTTTTACATTTATGAAACTAACAGCCATCACATGGTGATAACTTATTCTGTGTTCAATAGGCTGACTTTGGCTCTTTAATGGAGGAGTATATCCCAAAATAATCAAAGCCTCCCTTCTAGCACCTTCTTTGTGAAGCCTCTTGGGCACCAGCTGGGCCCTTGGGTCCTGGCAGGTTGACAACCCTAGAGCCTTCTTCCCATTTCCAGTACATTTAACTAGACCTCATCTCTCAGCAATTATCTCCTGCCTCTGCCTCTCTCACCCAGAAACTTACACAATGTCAGTGTGCAACACACTGGCATTCTTACACAACTCCGAGGAAGGCTCTACACTTCTGTTATATAGGAGGAAGCATGATGACAGCAATACAGGTTTATAGAGCATGCACGGTTCTATATATCTAATAGAGACCTCTTTTTTTCCCCCTCCCATCCGATCTAAAATCCGGATCCAACAGCTCTGCTTCTGCACACATTGTGAAGTCATTGAATCCCCAGGCTCTGAGCTGATTAGGATATGCCCTGCTTGATAGAAGAAGGACTCGAAAGATATCATATACACACTCACGCAATCACAACCACACACACATTTTATTTCATGTTTCATTGAAACCATCTACCATCCCCTTTTTTTTAATGCTACTGTACACATGAACCCATGGTATTTATTGCCACGAGCATCTTCAGAATTAGGGAAATTTATTTCCAATAGCAAATGCAGTGGTGTTTTCTCTAAACACAGCTGAAGACAGCCATGTCCTGGAGCAAAGCCGGCAGTGACCTGTGTTATTCCCTCCTCTGAAATCTGATTCTCTGTCAAAAATACTTTTTTTTTCCAATTTTTTGGGGTATTTTCCTTATGTAAAAAAAAATTTAAAACAACCCTTGGGGCAAAGATGACAATCTTATGATAATATGAATTAGAGACATAAAGAAGTTTCAGCTTCAACTTTGCTGCTACTTACCAGGAGATGAAAGGTGGTGCATGCTGAGAGATGAAGGTTACAGGTCTCCTGCTGTCCCCAGAGCTGTGTAGGTGGCTAAATGCTGATTCACAGC
This sequence comes from Telmatherina bonti, assembly GCF_933228915.1. NCBI lineage: Eukaryota > Metazoa > Chordata > Actinopteri > Atheriniformes > Telmatherinidae > Telmatherina > Telmatherina bonti. The sequence goes on from NC_136612.1 coordinate 21,035,146, forward strand.
AAATCATCATTGCTTTCATCCAACGCAAAGCAGTGCCAGGGCTTACGGTATTAGACTGACTATCCTACAGCATTGATCAGCACTTTGTGCTGAATCTGCTAAAACTGGGTAAAAGTGTTTTGAAGGGATTAACTAATTTGATCTTTTTTTTCTTGTGAGTGAAGGTAAGAGAACAGATTGTGAGAGTCTGCTGTTATCCATCATGAATACAAGTGACACTGCAGGGGTCCAGTTAGTGAGCGTTTTTTACCAGATTTTGTTGAAGGTATCAGCATAATGCAATGGCAGACCCTCCTCTGGGTCTGTTTCTAAATGCTGCAAAGGCAGGATTCTTTGAGAACACTGCAAATCTGGGCTAAAGGTTCAAATTATATTAGCTTTATTCATCAACAAATGGTAGCTTGTCTAATATCCACATACTTGTTAAACTGTACAAGCCTTTAAAATGATTTGTTATAACATAAAATAAGGACATAAAGGCACAATTTACATTTACAATTGACAGACATGATACTCTGCAAGAGGCATAAGTTTCACATTTTTTTACTGCATCGTCGGAAATTACTGCATCGGGGTAAAATTAATGTTTTTCTCAAGATCTTACAAAAAAAAAAAAAAAAATGACTGTGTTGTAAATTTGGAGAAGGGTTTTAATTCAATTCAATTCCGCTTTATTTATATAGCGCCACTTCACAACAATGTTGTCACAGGGTACTTTACATACACATCATTTCAAGTCAATTCATACATGTCCTATAATAGAAACCAACTGATTGCATCAAATCATGACTTACACTCAATCCCCCATCCTGAGCATGCTCATGGCAACAGTGGAAAGGAAAAACTCCCCTTTAATAGGAAGAAAACCTCCGGCAGAACCCGCCTTAAGGATGGCAGCCATCTGCCTCGACTGGTTGGGGTGAAGATGACAGGAAAGACAGATCAACATGTACAACTGCACTTATTCAGGAAGACCTGAGGAAAAAAGGAGAAATAAGTTAGCGACGGCAATGTTGTCATATATTTATTCATTAATAACTTAGAGAAATAGAGCGAGGTACTTTTCAGTGCATCAGGTGACGTCCCCATTGCTACATAAGTAATGATGGCTAGACTACCCATAACTATAAGAGCAAAGAGCAAAACCTGGACAGTTGGGTCCCGTACATTATAGAAAACAGCTAACTTTTATTTTGCATGTCAATCCAAGCAAAATTCACAACAGTTTAAATTGATCTGAAATATTTTTTTTTTCCTTAGCAGAACTGGGCAGCTAGTCTTTTAAAGGCTGCAAAAAAGACTAGCTGCCCGGTTCTGCTAAGGGGAAAAAAAATATTTCAGATCAATTTAAACTGTTATGAATTTTGCTTTAAACACTTGCATCTTTTGTGAGAGTTTGCACCTGTTTGCACATGTTTGCACCTTAATGATACATTTATCAATTGAGTCACAATGCTTTTTTCATTAGTTACCATATAAAAGACAAAAAAAAAAAACCACTTATGCAACATATACAAGCTGAATGATTTAAGAAGATAATGAAATTATTATGTCCTCAGGAGACTTGAAGAATGTGTGATGTCACTGAAAGTAAAGAAAAATACATGCACGCATCTTGGCAAAGGTTTTAAAAAATTAAAATCTTGCATACTGTATGAGCTCATCAGCCATTTTTTGCAACGCAAATGGAGCCTACTGAAGCATTCTGGCTCCAACTTGCCTGAATGAGTTGTCACACTCAAATATTTATAATTTTCCCAGCTTTTGACTAGTTTGTCTCCCATTTAATAAGAGATGAATGGAACTGAGAACCTGGGGACACTGCATTGGATGTCAGCCACAACACTCAGCTATTACTCAGTGCAGTTTTGCCATTGATCTAACATTCCTCATAACTTAAGCAGTCATATCAATATTTTGTTTATACTCAGTACTATTGATAATTAAATAAAGTTTTGCCCCTTCAAGTTGCATGAGAGAAATACATCTCATGTAAGCATTTTTACAGCACAAACTGCATCATTGTTCAATGTGTTGTCCACAAGGAAAGAGGGATGAACATAGTGCTGATTTTTCAGCTGCTGGTCTTTCTGACATGTGAGACCAACGTGTGTTGCATTGGTAAAAGAACAACACTTTACAACACATTTCTGACTTCCTGGTTGTGTTCCATGAAAATATTACTCTGGTGAAACTGGGAAGCAGTGATGGCTGAGCAAATTGCATTATTTTTACAATGCAACCATCACATTGATGCCATTTTGCGAGGTGTGATTGTTACATGTAAACACTTCATATTACAGTTATCTGGTTGGATGAAAGCTGCAACAGCATTTGTTTAGGAATAATAAAGAGTCTCATTAAGGCTAAAATATTATTTAAATAAATATTATTTATTATTTTAAAACATCTTTTACATAAATTCCAAATACTAGCTTTATACTCTTCTAGTATCCAAAGTTGATATCGGTTGTAATTAACTAGCTTTTATAAAGAAGCTTTTATTTTGCCATTTTACCCTCTATGTGCAGCTCTCTTCAGGATTCTCTTTCAGATTTCATAAGTTCATGATGAAGATTACCATAAATTTAAGTTTAAATGACCAGAAGAATTGTTGAAATATGTTTCAAATTCCAGTAAAGAAAATGCCACATCATTAAATGAACTGCAGGCTGCTGTTCAGTTCTGCCGTATAGTATAGCACATATTCTGTCACCATATCCTCACTGCAGCTGTTGGTTCAGGATGATGCAGTTGAATCATCAGCTGAATGGAAATTTGTTTTTTTTTTCATTACACTTTCATTAATCTACTGATCTGATGAATTTTAGTTGTACATTCTGTTCATAATCCTCTATGATCTGATAAGATGTCATAGACGGAGTGAAGCTGTGCTAATGCATGTTGGTGCAGATGTGTCTGTATTTGGATGACAAGCTGCCAAATGTGTGATTAAAATGGATAATGTAAAAATGTCAAATGTTTTGAACCAAATATCTCCAATGAGTTGAGCTGGATGAGCTAAAAATAAGTTCCACCTTGAACTAACTCCTGCTGTGACCTCCATGACTACCAGATGGCAGAAAGTTTCATGGACAAATTCCAAAATTTCAGCATCCACTCCACCGCCTCTCTCCTGAACCGACATAACCATGTATCACTGTTTGACAAGCTGAGCATCATGGCTGACAGCAGTTCAACAGGTTGTAAAAAGTCTGCCTGTGTCCTGAATAACATGATGAATCCTTTACCATCCCAGCATGAGCTTTACAACTAAGCATGATGAGTGAGTCATAGTTTGGGCCATGAGTTCCCACTGGGACATGGATTAAATGAATGTTCTCTGGTTTGAACTAATTAGCATCGAGCCCAAATGATGAAAATGTGATGAAAGAACTGGCACATATGTAAATGTACAGACCTCTGTGGTCTCTGCACGTAAAGTGTTCACATGTTGATCACAATGAGATGACAGCAAATCAGCACATTAAAAGCATAAATCTCACATCATCAATGTTCTAATAGATGTGGAAGGAAAATAGCTGAAACCTCAACTGGTGTTTACAACCATCCCATCTCTGTTTTTTACCCTTCTCCCTTAGAATGACTGTCCCTCAGTCATTTACTGCAGCTTTCTCTCTTTATTCTTACTACAGCATGAGCGTCTGACCATGCTCTGCGGCCCTTTATGACCTGTAATCCATGCCTATTAAACAATGTGTCTGTGCCTTTAAGAGAGGAAAACTAGCCTTAATGGCCTTAATAGCAACGCCACTGGCGGCGCCTGCTACCTCAGTGCCATTTTGCAGTTATAGGCAACGCCACATTAGCACCTTAATTTGAGTGGCCTTGCATCACCGCCTCTAAAAATATTTTCATCACTTTCATCTCCCTCCACTACCTCTTCACTGTGTCTAAAATGTAGACGAAGGCTGTGCAGGATTGTCAGCACATCAGATCCTGAAAGCCACTGAAAGTGAAAAAAAACAAAAACAGGTTAAAGCAAGGTAGAGCTACTTCATCTAGATGAGTTCATCAAAGGGACACATGACGTGTTTGCAACCTCTTATGCCCCCTCAGAATATGAATCATATGAAACAGTGACATTGGAGGAGGTCTGATGAAGGGATTGAAGTTACACACAGAATTGAAGGTTTCATGTAATCACAAATGAATTTGTCTTGAAGACACACTTATGCCCAAGGTGACAGATCAACATGCATAGCAGAGTACCTCTAGGAACATAGGGATGCCTCATGAGGATATCGCCTCTTAATCTCTAAGGCAATGAAGGAAACATGTAAAGATTCATATTGCTTTTAGCCTCAATACTGACCTCATTCAGCTAATAGAATAAGACAGATGTAAAAGATTCAGGGTGAAAAGAGTTCTCTGCTCTGTTTTTCTGCGAGCTTATTTTGCTGCCTTCTGCTTGCAGCTCACATGTAGGTCCAGAACATCTTTCTTTCTCTCAACCTTTGGTCTCCTTTTGCATGTTTTGGCTACTTTATTGCACCATAGATGTAACTTGTATAAATGTTTTGACTGCCTCTGACAGAAAAGACATCCTCCCTTCAGAATTCATTTGGCTGCTTTTGTCGGTGAGTCAGTGTTGTTGGAAGCCGCGCACATTCGTGCTTGATTTATAGGTGATGTGTTTCTGACCATCAGCCTTTCTGTCTTTTTGCTTTAGTCTGTTCTGGAACTGATTTCACTTTTTAAAGTGATTTTCCCCTATTTGTTGCTTTATAGTCTTGTGGACGATAAATTGAGTGCATCTGATGGTGAAGTCTTTGTATTTGTACCCATGAATTGTTCTTTTTATGTTCGGCTTATGTAATGAAATATCTATTTCCTGGAGAGTTCTTTGTTTGCATTGAAGTTGTCAAAATGTTTTCTTTAACATAGAAAGGATCCTGCTTTCGTCCACCTCTAATGCCCTCCACAGATACTGAGCCCATTGAAAACGTACCGAGTTATGCACGTAACAATCACAGGAGACGAACAAAACTGTCCAGCTGTCCGTGTATCCATCTTCTGTGTCGAGCCTTTACTGGTTCTGCCATATTCATGATCATTTTGTTTAGTATGTGGAGTGTTTGTTTGTTTGTTGTCATTGTATGTCTTTGACTGATCCTTTCTGTACTTCTCTGTACTTTGTGCTTTTTCACTCCGGCATCAGTGGTAACTTTTAATGCCGTGCGCCCTGAGATACAGTGCCTTCCAAATGTATTCAACCCCTATTGTTTGTTTGTTTGCTTCTTTCCGTGAAAAAATATATTTTAATGGGATTTCGAGAGAAATTTCTATATAAAACAATATTTACTTAATGTAATTTTAAACTGGTAAAGATTAATTAAAATAGACAAAATACTATTTTAAGGCATTTAAAGAAAGGAATCAGCTTTCCTGTATTTTCCAGTATTATTGAGGTAATTTTAACTGCGGTTATGAAGAGCTCAAAAAGTCTGCCGGCTCATAGTGAACAACCCCTTACAGCTTGACTGAATTGTGTTGTTTGATTCTGTTTACAATTTCATTAGATTAGTATATCACTGCTGGCAGGTAAAGTACTGTGGCTCATTAACTAAAGCTAATTGGCAGCTATGGGAGAAGGATGTGAAGGCTTCTGGCAAACAAACATGCAACCGAGGTTGCGTGAAAATGGGAGAAAACATTCAGCTGCCATTTACTTCACAAAGATGCAGAGGAACATGCACTGAGACACTGACCTAGAATCACAGAGCAGGAAGCTAAAAGTGGGCAGTAATTAAGAAATGTGCAATATAGCACCAGAGGCTCTGCCAGCATGCGTCTTGGTGTGTTCTTGGATACTAATGTTGTGCTAATCGGTGTGGATGAAATACTTCAACGAATGGTTAGTTTTCAGCCTTGGTTTAATGTTTCCATGTGTGTGTTGTTCGGTCATGTTAAACATTGTACAGGATGCCCTTTTAACCTCTTACAGATCCAATCTAAGTGCAGCTGATCTATAATTCAACAATAATACAAACAATGATACTGGACAGTGAGCATCACATCAGTCATGTGAATCTAATAGCATTTGCTTCAACAATGTTATTTTAGTTTATTTTATGTTTATTTTTGCTGACTCCTATGATTTGCAAGGTAATAACAGTGGAACTCACAATATGCTGCAATTTTATCCATGCTTTTTTTTTGTTTTGTTTTCTTGTTTGTTTTAACTGTTAACTGTTGCCAAGTCACAAAAACAGTGGTTTTGTCATGTTTTTGCCACCCTGATCTCCTGGCGCTCATCATTGGTAACTCGATCCACCTGCTGGCTTCCTAATTGCCTCTGCTACCTCATTCAGTTCACCTGGTTTCCTTTTCTCTCACTGCCTACTTAAGCTCCCTCCAATCCCTCCTTTTCTGCCAGATAATAATCAGACCTATGTCTAGTTTTGTTCCAGCGGTCTACGGATTGTTCCTCAGTTGCCGACCCTCTGCTTTATGCCCCTGGATTACCCTCCTTGCCTTGCCCTCGACGGACACCGCAACTTTTCGGATCTTCTGGTTACCGACCCTGCCTGTCTTTGGATCTCTGAGCCTTGTCGTTGCCTGGACGAGTATTTTGCCATCCTGTTTACCTCCCAGCTGTTGCCTGGTTTCTTCTGCAGACCACTCCCCTGGACTGATCTTCTGTTCATACTCCTTCACCAATAAACTGGTCATTTGTCCAGAACTCCCTGTGTGTGGCTGTATTAAGGATCCTCAGGGTAACTCATTACAGGTTTAGGCTCCCCAGCTATCTCTGTCAAAAAGCGAGCGAGCCAAACACCATCTAAGTAACATAATGTCCCATTTATGCAGCTCTGGATGAGACTAAATGAGATTGGGCAGAAGCTCTGTTCAACTGCCTATATCCTCTTGCAAATATATTTTTACAGAATGCAACGTCAATCAAAAATATAGATACTGATGCTGCAAACATGCAGTATCAATATGATTACTTTACCACGTTGTTGCAAGGCTGTATAGGAAGATGCGTTTCTATTTGTTGTCCACTGTGAATTCTACAAACAGGATGAAGGAAGCTGCGATGAGGTCATGCAGTGCTGATACATGCAACTAGAACTCCCGGCACTCCCTACAAAATTCATCTTCAACATCTCATCAACGATGTTAACATGTTAACACATCAACTATGTGTTCTCATGTAAATTAGATCTATTGATGCTTTCCTGGAAGAACCGATTTAACTTCCAGCTCTGTCTCTGTTGCAGGTTTTTCCTCAGAGCACTAGAGGAAATTATATTTGTTATCAAATACAATCTTGTACGCCTGATCGATCAGAGAGATCAGCTGATATAACAGACAGACCAGCTATCATCCATTGATCTGTAAAATAAAATAAAAGTTTCAGAAGAATAAAAACTCCAGTGAGTTATAAACTGCCTTGTTTTATTGCATGGGCTGCAGCACAAAGCTGGGAAAAAAGCTTTGCAGCAGGAGAAGGCACCTGATCTGCACTGGCTGTAATTTCATGGTTGTTTAAGCCTCAGGATAAATAGGTTGCCATGACAGTGTTAATATTCTTGCCTTTTTCTGCATACATGTGCTACTTTGTGCACGGTGACAGCATATATGTGGTTGATATGACTGCGCTGCGGCAAGATAATTTTTTTTCTGTTTTCCCTTTAAGCTCCATTGATCATTCTGCTGCCAGATGTAGCAGATGTTTGGTGTCAATGCAGTTCTTGATGATGTGGACATTTTTTCCTACAATGTCCAGTACAGTATAGACTACAGCATGAATCCATTTCTCTAAAACATCCTTTACAGAAAACGTTTTCTTGTCTTATTTGTAGCAAATCTTATGAAAGGTTAGACACAAGTTTCTGTAGAATTTGTAATGAATTTCCAGCATTGTGGAAGATCACTGCGCCTTTGTTTTTTGTTTGCCAGCGTACTTGGTGATCCTGCCTATTTAGTCAGAAAAATGTTGACAGTAACTGAAAACTATGGATAATATGCATGAAGAAGTCAACACTTAATGAAGTTTATAAGAAAAAATGTTACATTTTTTGGTAAACTATAAAGTATTGCTCTCTAATATTGTGATTTGTGTGTGTGTGTGTGTCTCAATCCACCACTAATGTCCATCCACCCATCCATTTTCTTCTGCTTAACTGGGTTTCAGTCACAAGGTCACTAGTTCTTTCTAGCTCTGCTGGACATTTCTTCCAGCCTGTTTGGTCATTTCTCACGGTTTATCCAGGGGGATCCCAAAGTGTTCCCATGCCAGGCTAGAAAACTGTCCTTCCAGTGCATTCTGGCTCCTTGGGACCGTACTCCCAGTGGCACATGCCTGGAGCACCTCACCAGGGAGATGTCCAGGAGGCATTCAAACCAGATGACACAGCTCCCTACGTAACAACAAACATTTTACAAGCTGTCATGATCAGTGAGGTACATTGTGTTTTACATGGATGTCTCACTACTTAATAGTCTGCTGGGAGATTATTTTCCTCTTTCTTGGTGTCACTCATAGACGTCACATGAAAACTGGAGTATACAGAACATTTGGGTCGAATATCTTAATTTAACTTGCATATTTACTGTTTCTCACTATAGTTACTGAATAATTACAAGTTCAGCTGTATAATTTATTTTCAATGTTAACCAAGCATTTTACTTTCTGACTCTTTCAGCAACTGTAAACTGGAAGCTTGATCAGGCTACGGCAACTTTATTTAATGAAAAAACAATATCTCAAATAAATAGTTTTTTCAACATATATCATATAGGTAGTGTAACAACTAGTTTGCATCTATTAGGTATTTCAGTCACAAAAGAGAGATCCATAATTGCCAAAATGAGTTGTAAAATATTGGCATATCAGACTTTGGCCAAAAATTGAATACCGTTCATCTCTGTGCAGAATCTATATTTTTCCTGTACTTCTGTGCGGACACAGGTGTGGATTCTCACTGTTCTTCACATTTTCTACATATATAGCATCTACCACATTAAACTGTAGAACATTGTACAACCAGGGAATTGTATTTAGAGATTTGCATTTTTTTTCCTAACCATCCACTCAACCACTAATAAACATCCCAGAACATGATGAACTCTCTCTTCCAGTCTGACATTTTAGCCCCTTACTTCTCTTTAGTATGCAGCATCTCTTTTGAGTGCTATGAAATATTCATAAAGCATTCTCAGGGCGCAGTGTACAGTATTTGGACTGCTAATTGTTGTATGAATACACCTTGGGGTGCTGTCATCTGCTCAAGTTGGACATAAAAAAGGATGTGCGAGAACCCAGCTCACTATTATCATTATCATATTGACCAGCACACTCATTGTAACAGCAAAAAAAAAACAAAAAAAAAAACAGGACATGTATGTAGCCCAGCACAAAACCAAATACTAGTGAGAAATATATGTAAAGATACAATTATATGGACTGTAACAACAGCATGCATTAAGGCTCGTTTTAGCCTTACCATGTAATAAAGGAGGGAGCATGTTCATGATTGTGCGTTTTTTTTTTTTTTTTTTTTTTATGAAAACTAACTGGATGATTAGATAAAACAACAACATACTTTATACAGATAATGTATATTATTATCAAAGATATAATTGTCATTGTAGATTGAAGACTTTTTGATCTCCTAAGTAGCTTTACCACTTATATAAATGTCATAAACAGATGTTGTAAGAGCAGACTGTCACTTATAATTATAATTATAATTTTACATTTCACATCATAACTTTTGAATATTTTCTTTTTTTTCTTGTTGGTTATGTATGCTTTTGCTTGTACACCTGTGTAGACCACTGGCATGCTAGTTTATGTGTTTTCTCTCTTGGCTGCCTTGATCAATTCTTTATTATTCTCAGCAATTAGGTCCCCCCCCCACAATGATCAATGTTTCCAATAAGCTTCCAGTATGGGTTTTTGGTAAAAGATCTGCTCCTTTATTCTTCCACTTCTCTCTATTCACATTGTTAAACTACATGTTTCATTTGTATAGAATTAAACAGTATAATACCACATAAAAACGTTACTCAAAATCCTGCACCTGATTTCGTATTAACATATTAAAACAACAAAATCATGCAAAATGTTATTGTCTTTAAAACAATCCAAACGAGTTGCAACAAAACCAAGACACAAGTTACTGTGACCCTAACAGAAGGGGAATGTTGTCATGGTAATGAAATGGTGTAATACCTGCAAAGAGTCAGTTGTATCAGTGTGGCATCTGTGCATGTACGATCTGAAAACATGCTACCACATGTATGTATAACTTGTATAAAATGGATGGTAACTTTAGTAATGCCGGTTACTTTCGTAATGCAGTTAATTAATTGAAATAATTTATTGAAATCAAGACAGAATCTTTAATAAATGCTCTTAATTCTCAACATATGTTCTGAGCAGTTTCCAACAACACTACTGAACTCTTGCAGATTTCTGCATCTAATCAAGGTTAATTTGGCATCTGTAATGTATCCAGTCTCATAGAACTCTCTCTTTAGCAAGCAAAAGTCAGCATAGTAATAACATTTGTCTTATCTGTCACTTTTGTTTCTTTCTTCTTCTAATTATGCCCCCATGCATGTCTGTGCTCAGTTAGTCATGATCAAAATGGCCAATATGTTAATATCCAGTTTGTCACATGTGACTTGGTGCCACAAAGCAAACTCAGCTGTCACAGAATGCTCTGCTCTGGGAACAAGGGAGGTATGATTTCTCAGCATTGAGACACTGCTGGACAATGACAGCTCCAGGAACGAGCATAATGAATGTCAGTGGGCCATCAAACCACGTCAGAAGCGCAAAAGTTTAACTTGGAAACGTTATGTTGTATTGCTTTGTCATAGTTAACACTGAATATGGCCACACTGTGTGAATCATAAACAAGGTGCAAGAGAACACCTTTACAATAGAAAACTGCTAACAAGCAAGGAGATTAAATGGATTTATGGTGATTTATGTTTTTAATAAGGTTCGATCCATAGCATGGCTCTAAGAAAAGATCAGTTGTTATCGGCACAAAATGAATACAGTGAAGATTGATGAAGTTTTCTTCCTTTCCTCAAAGAAAATGTCGTCTGTCTCACACTTAGAAAAAAAGGATCAGGTTCTGTGTTGTGCCATAAACAAAGAGTCTCCAACAAGCAAATATCTAGCTGCAGTAAGTTGAAGAGATACATGCTGATCAATTTAAGTAGTATTTTACCTAATTCCAGAGTAATGGAGATTTGCGTTTCTCCTCTATCTAGTCTTTTCTTTGACCGCTCCTTTTTTCCCCAGCTTCTAAATGTGATATCTTCTTGGTTACACAGAATAAACACACAAGTTTGGTTTTGTTTTTTTTCGTGAGTGTTGTCTTGTGTTTTTTTTCTTAGTCCCATGGCACAGAAAATAACTTTGGTCATTACCATAATAAGGTATATGAGACTGCAAAGTGTTGCATTGCTTCAACAGTGGCGCTGAAGAAAACTGCTGACAGCAGCGTAACTTGTTGGCAGATCTTCAGGGGGAAAGAGCTTGTAATTGCCTCAGCTAGTACGCACTTCCTTCTTTGAAATATAGACTCCACTTGACTCCTGAAAGTTGAGTCGATCTTTGCAGTTTTGTACTTTGATTAGAAAGTGGTTAGCAAGTGGGGCACGTGTACTTTTGCTGATAAAAAACTGAGGAGAGGAGTAGAGCAGAAATTTTGAGGAGGGAAAATGTAATTTGAGGTGTCATTTTGTTTTTTGTTGCTTTTATGCAAAAGATTTCCTTTTAAAAAAAAGCCTGAATATATGTATTGTTAAATGTACGCACAATTGAGGGGGACACTGTAAAAAACACATTAGGGCTGATCAAGCTGCATTAACCATTTTCTGGCAAATCAACATTGGCAATTTTGTTCTCACTTTGAAAATCTATTTAACATTAAAGAAATAACATTTAATAAAACACAGAAGCTTTTAACACCCTATTTAAAAAGTGCATTACAGCCAAGAGTACGCTCACATATTTTTAGTACATAAGTGCAATTCTTGATCCTTTTCTGTAAACAACACAGCTTCATAAACAAAAGGTTAATGCAAAACTTTGTTCAGTTCCAACCAGACAAATCTGGTCATCAAAGTCTTCTGATGAAAACACCAATTTTCCTTCCATGCCATGTTCTGTTAAACTGCGTCGTGACTCTTTCTTTCGGGTCTCATTTTGCAGATTTCTCGGCGTTCTGACTTTTAACATCCTGCTAATGGAGGGAAGTGATGTAGACCTGACTGTGGGCAGCTTGTCCACTCAGCTGAGGCTGATGATTCACATCAGTTTCTGCCAAACACCTCCCAGGAGCAGCTCAATACCTGTTTCTTCAACATTTCACTTCAATTCCCCGTGGGTCCCCGGTGGAAAGGGTTTGTATGATGTTTAATAGAGCTGTAAGCAATAAAGACAAGTTCATTTAAGCTTCCAAAGTCTGAAGGCAAGAAATCTGAGAGCAAACAGAAGGTTTCAAAGGAAGAGCTTTTTAATCAGAAGTTTCTTTGTGTTTTGTGTGATTTACCACACATCGAGATTCCGTTTAAAAAGGGTAAGGGTGGAGTGAAAGGTGTGACTTGGGGCAGCATAGGCTCCTCCAAAACACATAAAACTAAGATCTTAATACCTCTCAAGGTTGACTTGGAAACAGCTCACTAGGCAGCAACTCGTTCATTTTGTTCTATAAAGAATAAGAAATAAGAATAGGAATAATTTATTCTTTAGTTTTGAGAGCATTTGTAAGTCTGGTCAGTTATATTTTGGCACTGGGTCTGTTTAATGATCCACAGTAAACTCAGTAAACTGATCTGAAAATGCTACTGGTGAAAATGGACAAGATTATTCCAAAAGAATAGTCCATGACAGGGTCTGTATAATTACAACAAAACAGACCCATATCCTCTGCTTCAATGCAGTAAGAGGCAGAGAAAGACACTAATCAGATTTATCGCAGGGTAGCTTTATAATTATTTACTCCATTAGCCATTAGTGGTCAACACAAAGTGCACTGGCTCGCAAAATTAGAATCCTTATCTGAATGTTCCAGGCCTTCACTGTATTCTGAAGTAATGTGTAGATGTAGCAGGATGTGCCCTAACCAGGAAGCACCAGGCAAACAAGGACATTTGAAGGACATGTCAGTATTTGTGGTACTGGGATGTTTTTGCAGTTCAGTGATTAAAGAGAAACTTTGATGATTTCCCAAAGGTATCAAGGCTTTGATTTACCCTGAAAGCATTTTTAAAAAAAAAAAAAAAAAGAAGCTTCTTTACTGAATGCTGAAATCACGGTGGAGATCTTGTTAGGCTGATTGAATGTTGTGCTTTTGAGTGTGTTAATCACCATCAGGTCACCTTCTCATGGAGTTGACAGGAACAGATTGTTTTAGTACTCTTCTACATTGAGGTTTTGTCAATTCCTTGTAGCGCGGTTCACCTGTACAGATTCACATTGTGTTTAAAACATGGATATCCACTGCAATAGCTCATTTGAAAGGTTTTGTTATCGGTTTCATTTGTATGAAATGTCTGAAATTTTATGAAATAAGTCAGGATCACAACTGTCATAATGATGCCAATAATGAAATTGTAGCAATCAAGTCCATATTAAAAATTTAAAGCAAAATGTTATATATTAATATGATTATATGTAGAATATTTTTGGTTAAAATAATTGGTAATTATCCAGATCCTGAAGCTAGAGGTTACAGTTGCTAAAATAGCAGGATATCAAATGGACCATCAAATCTCTGACTTTCCACTGAAAGCATCCATTGACCAGATGTAGGACCTCTGTGGAATCCTGGCTAACTGAAGTCAAAACCAGCAGTGCTACAGCACACAACCTCCTATTTGCAAGCTCTGTGCTATCTTACTGTTTTGTTTTGAGATGCTGGAGGCAAACATCCCACATGCTGTGTATGATTTATCTCCTCTTGTACTGAAACACAAATTGTTAAATTAATGCTTATTACAGTTCAGGATTATTTGTTGGAAAATAGGCACAAATTAGGAAATGCCTTGAGGTGCAAAATTATTTGTGTATATCAAAACCAACAAAGCTCTTAAGTTTCCTTGCAGGAATGTGCATCACCCTTCCCTGCCACAGATGCAAATGGAAGAGAAAGGCACCACATACCTTGAGGGACAACAGAGACATAAGGACCTTGCACAGAACTTACACTGTGCCTCTTCCTTTCTTTCTGCCAACCCATGAGGGGAAACTTCAAGCACCTCTTCGACTCAAAGTCTCAAGTGCAGCTGAAGTGGAATAGCGTAATCCTGTGCAATTTCTGAACCGTATTACAACTTACAGTCAGTCTCTGTTGTGACTGTCTTCACACTTAAAATAACCAAGCAGTTGGGACTTTGAAAGCTTACTTCAAAGGTTGAAATATTTAAAGGTTGTTATAATGAGAGGGCAAACGATGGGATGATGATTCATGTGACATGATTAAAAGCTATCAAACTTGCAAATATGTCAAATCGTTGTTTTATTGCATTTCAGTTCATTTAGTCCTGTGATGCACAGGCTCAAGAGACATGAAGAGGGTATGAATTAAAACTACAGAGTCAGTGGGTGACCAGGAAAATTCTTCTTTTGCTTCTATTGAAGTAAAACTTTGTCTTTTACTGTATGCAGAGATGTAAAAGTGTCCTACAAAGGTAACCTTTTATAGTGTGTTTTTATTGAATGGCATCTCATCACTCCTGTTTATACATATATCATGACAAACATCTTGTTGTCCATGGTCATTTTTGACAAACATTAACACAAAAAGATCAAACTTGGACACATTTACACAGAAAAAAAATCCAATTACAATGTGGTTACTGAGGCAACAGTCAGTTAAGACTTTACCAAAATTCTTCAATGTCGAGTTTTTAGAAATGTATCAGAAAATAAGCAGGTATAACCTAGTTAGACAAAATGAGGTAACATAGCAGCAATTATATGATATAATGAGCTTAATGAGCTGCTCTTTACTGAGTAGTTATAAGTATTTTTCAACACCCACATAGTCTAAAGCAGGGGTATTCAGCTTGGCCCTACAGGTCCACAATCCAGCAGGTTCTCAATGTATCCTTGCTCCAACACAAATGACTCGATTTACAGAGTTTTGGTGCAGAATCTGATCATTTAATTTGATTTCAGGTGTGTTAAAGCAGGAACACATAGAAATATTGCAGAACAGGATTGCAGGAGGGATTGCGGACATTGTTGGACCAAATTTAGTACCCCTGACTAGAGGTAATAACTGCATGTAAATATGCAGAATTTCCTGTCCAGCATACGTTTAACAGTGTAGAACTAAACCACATTACATGCACAGCGTGAGCGAAAGCAAGACTTAGCATATGGCATTTGCCTGTTGAGGTGATGTCTGTTATCGAGTTACCTGAGCGTAAAATTAATGCATAAGCACAAATGCAATCAAACACGTAAGCACCCCGTGAGGAAAAACTTCTGCAGCCCAACTTCTGCAGCCCAAGGACAGTTTACACCAACGTGATTATCACATTAGAATAAAAACAAAACTGAGTGTGATTTATGACTGAACATTCTAATGGCGCCACATCTCTACCATTTCGCTCGCTTCTGTTCAAATGTCTCTAATGTTCATAGCTTCGGCTGCTTGCCTTTCCTAAGCGTTCTCACTTAAAAAGAAATGTAATATTTCTGGTCGTTCTCCTTTAGGTTCTATTTCACAGAGCTCCTCTAAAAGAGACTTTTGTTGATGCTGGTTATGTATCTCTGCCAGCCTCTTGAGGCAGGAAAGAGAGGCACACAGAGGGCAACTCATGTAAAAAGGGATTGTGTTGACCTCAACACAAGGCACCCGCAGGGGAGCTTAAACACTCCAACTAAATGAGGGCCCCGTCAGATAGGCACTAAATGGGAACACTCTAAGCTCTTCTCCATCTCAGTATCCCCCTGAGCCATGCTGCAATCAGTGTGTGTTCCTCTGTTAATGCTCCATACCCACAGACACACTCAGCCATGCTAGTGGGACATACTGCATACACACACACACACACATGCATGAACATATCACAGAGACTTCACATATCTGTCTTTTACACATTAGCAGACACAACATCTAATGTCCTGTATATTTTCTTCTTGCTCTTATATCTTTCATACCTTCATTTCCAGGTACATGCTCACGTTAAGGGCCCATGATTGAATGCGAAATAAAAACGAGGGGGCCGCTTTTCATTGTGATGCTGGATCCGCATCCATGTCATCTAGAGGTGCGCTATCTAATGCAACATGATTTTCATTTAAACTAGAAATGAAAATAGAGACAGAATCTGATACGCACCAATGCATTTCCTCGAGTGCATAGGACTTTTCAGCTTCCATATCAGTCTGACATACAGTATGAGTAAAATCAGTGTTGCGTTATTCAATCAAGGCTTATCTTGTACAATTGTATTGTAAGGAAATGGAGAAAAAAAATATTGCAAACATGGATTTTTATGGAGAGGGCACATTAGCGGTGAACCTCTAAAACACTGTGATCCTCTGCGGTTAGATCTCTTTGGTGGCCACTTAACCTAACATCTTGTCCTCTAGGAAAGCGTGACATTAAATACCCAGCCAGACTCCTGCAACCACTCATTACTGTGAACCCTCTCTGACCCAAAAGTCTTGCCGCAGAAAGAGAAACAACGAGAACTGGTGAAAGATGTGGACGCTTTCCCAAAATGCAAGAAAATGAAGCAGAGCAGGTTAATCAAAAGACACGTCACAGGGAAGAGAGATTTTGTTTTCCCAATGAAGCTGGAGATTGAAAACACTTCTCAATGACAAGCCCATTTTGTCAAATTCGGAAACATCTCCAGCTTGAGCCATATTTTTCCTTTAACTGCAGCAAAGATCTTTGCAGACTGGGATGTGGATCACACCTTGTTCAGCTGCTGCCTCTTTAACAGGCTTTTCATCAGCTCCGACAAACTTACAGCTCTTTCTTGTTTCTGTTGCTGACTTCAGTCGGGTCTTCTTTAGAGATGCTGCCTCTGCATCGTGTTATCTCTGGAAGGTGTGCTCTTCTTTCAGAATTCATTATAACTCTAAACTTTTATATTCTAGGTTGCTCTCACACATCTTTTTTTCACACACTCTGAATGCATTCATTATTTAGAGAGCAAAATGCAGGTATTTCAGACTTAACCATGCCCCGCTTTCACACAAAATACTTTGATATTAATGTTACATCTTCCGCAGCTTTCAGTTGAGAGTCAATTATCCTCAATTTGCATCATTTTAACTCGTGTTTCCCCCTCCTGTTGCTATTATAATTCCATCAGTTTAAGTATCCAAACAGCGTGCAGGAGAGGAAGAGGTGGCTGTACGCATTAGGTGTTTTGTCACTTTTAGATTTGCAGCTAAGGGACACCCTACATATCTGAAGGAGATCAAACTGTTGGAGCCTTATTAACGCTCTGCAGAAGTCACACACCCTCCTGAAACATACTTGAAGTGGACATATTTAATAATCATGCCTGCTGTTAGGAGTTGACGCATAAAATGGAGCCAATCTTTCTGCAGACGAAAAAATAAGTTTCTGTGGTTTAGAGACACATCTCCTAATTAGATACTAGGCATTCAGTAGTTATATACAGTATCTCCCCTTGGTCCACACCTACACACAACAGCAATCTCTCACACATCACAGCCTTCATATTTGTACAGAACCTGTCTTGGAAAGCTTCTTCGTGATGGGAGTAAACAAGCCATGCATTGTGGGTGTTCAGAGGCAACACATGAGAATATACAATAAAATGCTTCTTCTGAAAACAGCTGCCAAAAAGTGGAAGAGAATCTGTAATGGCCTTCGGAAGGAAACCTTTGCCTGATGGGTTGACATTTACACAGCGGTGGGCACATGCGCTTCTTAGCTTTTTGTCTTTTACTCTTGTTTCTGCTTTCAAGCCCACCTGCATGTGTTGCATCTTCTTGCCATAAAGCAAACAAGGATAAAACATCATTTGAAATCAAGCACCTCATGGCACACCTGAGAATTTTCTACAGTGTTCTCTCTGTTAACCTCTAGCATTTACATTAAAAGAAAATCAATACAGAGCTTATATATATATATATAAATGACACTGTATGGTGTGTTGCTTCGAAACATGCACTATGAAGGGCACTGCATCTTTATGTCAGCAGAGCCCTCAGAGATTTCAAGGATACTTGAAAGTATCCACAACCATGTCTTAAACATTTTTACATAACAGCTTTTTTCCTTTCTTATATATGTTTGTCTTAGATGTTTTGTCGATATCCAGGAGTAAAGAATATAAACATGCAGAAGTCTCCTGATATAGACAAGAGCAGCAGTCAGCTACAGCAGATAAAATGAGTTCATCTAAAATGTACTTCAGCTTTTGCATCACGTCAAGCACTTATGATATTATATCTACTAAACACCACGTATTACTAAAAGGTTTAGAACACATTGTTTAAAAATTCACATTTACCATGATTAAATTGTTCTGTGTGCAAAATACTGCAAATATCATTCTACCCAGGAGCATATTAATGTGCAGAGGACAGACACTGCTGTTGAAGCCAGTGGGGCTTCATTCAGAGAGAGGCTCTTCATTGTGTGCTGTCTATGTTGTCTTTTGGAAGGCTTTGATTTCAATTGTTCCTCATTAGTTCTTCCATTCGTCAGAAAATTGTGCCAGCTTTTAAATATCCAGCAGCTCCAGCTTGTTGAAGCTGCCTCCTCCAGATCAACACAGAGCCCTTTTCCTTTAGATCTTCACAAGTCACTGGGCATGCTTCACTGTTTACTTTTAAGTGCTCGGCTTTTCTGTGTTGTTTTGTTTTGATTCATTTCATAAACCAAGTTGCTCTCTGGGCGTGGGAAACACTCAGTGAAAGCAAACTTTACTTTGGAATGGTCTCTATACAAGTGAGCAAATGAGTGTTTTGAGGCCAAATGTACAGTTAATATAAGAAACCCATCAAGGATCTCTTTGTAGTTTATCATATAAGCATTTAAACTAATGATTTCTGTCATTTTATAGTCAAAATGAATATATCATGGTAGTATGAGTGGAGGTTTGTGATTCCCCAAAAATGAAAGTTTCTAACTAGCATCTAACAGCAGCTAATATCAGCTCCAAACCGTAGACTGCATATAAAAAGATGGACGTAGCCTCCATGACGTCAGACATAGGTTGTGAATAGCTGAACTGAAGCTCGGTGGGCGGTTCCTACCATCGCCATCTTGCTCTCTTGTCACCCAGAAAATACAAATATGGGCAAAGATGTAGAGCTGAGATGGGTGCTGTGAGCGTCATGGTGGAAGATTGACATCGAGCAAAATCCGAGCTTTCTGTAGCTAAGAACTAACCAAGCCAACCCAGAGATAACAGGAGCTAACCAGCTAATGGAGGCAAGCGGGCTAAAGCTAAGTCACGTTGTTAACCGGCAAAAAACCGCCGTTGTTCTACGTTCTTCTTACTTGAAGCGGGACATCGGGTACCTGTCAATCTAAAGGACACGCCCCTAAATATGCCAAACTTCAGGATTAATTTACTTTTAAATGGATGAGTTAGGAAAAAAATTCACTCCCGCCACAGTTGTCATAAAGGTAAACCTAACCTATTAAACCAAAAATGAATCTTTGAACCAGGCTGTAAACATGTTTATTTCTGCTGTGAAGTTGGTCTTTTTAACATGGGAGTCTATGGGGATTTGCTCTGTTTTGGAGCCCCTTGTGGATGAAGGGGGAACTGTAGTTTTATGCACTTCTGCATAGACTTCACTTTTAACCGCCGGAGGCTCCATCCATCTTTCATATGGTCTATGATCCAAACACAATATTATTATATAACAAATGCTCAGAAACTGTTTAAAAAAATACTTTAGATCGTCTTGTGTGACTTTCAGAATAGATTTGTTTTACTAAAAACAAGATAGTTGTAGATATATGCTCATGTTACAGATTTACAGTAGAGACGCTGCTATTGTGAGGGAACCAATTATAAATAAATATATTGATATAGTCGCTGTGACGTTCAGTGGCTTTTTCTACTATATAATCTGTATTAAGTCAGAGAGGACAGATCTAATACCAACCAAAATGTGTCTAACTCAATACTGCCACTGAATAAAGAAGATCATTTTGTAACAGTGAGAAAATGCAGGGTTGTGCAAAGAGAGGTCATCTATATATTTGTTTGTTTCATTTCATTATAATATTAATGGTTTTTTTGTTCATTCAAATGTAAAATGTGCATAAGCAGAAAAATTTTGCTCAGCATGGCTATTGTGAAAATTTTAGCTGCCTTAGCTCTGTTCGGGCAATGAATGGACTTTATTATGTCATGAATAGAATCGCTTCAGAGTGAAGTTAGCAGGATTTGTATTCATCTTGTTAAGCTCATTTTGCTTTTTAAATCAGCCTTTAGATTACCAGTACTGTCATTCTGGAAAGCCATTTTCATATTAATGAATAGCTGTGCAAATATAGCAGAAAAAGGGTTATGCAGCATGTATCTGTTAAGAAACTGAAACACTTGCAAATATGTTTTAAATAAGTTCATTTAATCACAATATGAAGATATATTGATGTTCAGATGGTTAATCTGAACCAGACATGTTTATTTCCACTCATTTAATTCCTAATCGTCGATGCTAGATTAACTTTTCACTCATTTAACTCGAAATTGGTTGTAATTATTTCAGAACAAGAGAGAGCTTTCTTCTTTCATTGAAGCGTTCCCCTGAAAGCAAGAAGATTTGGAGAGAAGTTTGGTTGAATTCCTGGAGGTTTGCAGAGGTGGAGGAATGGATGAGGCTGGCTTGTGAACAGCACTACTGTTGTCACTAGTCAGCAAGATTTCCCAAACCTTAAAGGAAGAAAACTTTGATAAATGTGTACATTTTTAAGAATGACCTCCTCTCATATTTAGCAGAAGATGAGCAACACACATTATATTGCCTGTCGGAAAAGGTAGATATGTGACTGTTTGGTAAAAACCTACTTTTAAAATGGCTGCAGTGGCTGACGTGCATGCTCTTTGCTGGTGCACATTGCCAGGAAAATTTGATGGTTCTGGTAAATTGTGGAAATATAATGCAACTCATAAAAACAGATCTCTCAAGCATATTTTCAATACTTTTCAATATGTCATCTTCCTTTAGCATAAAATGCTAAAGCATGTGTATGCCTAATTTCTTAGTTTCAAATGAGGTTTAAGGTGATCATATGTTTCATGTACAATTTCAGCAGGCTATGAAACATGAAAAACAGCCTTTAAACTGCTTTGAGCTGGTATATGAATATGTGTCAGTGATAATTAAGGCGGAAACACTTAGAGCAACACTAAAAGGAAAGATGTCGGAAGAACACAGGCTGACCACCAACCACTTCAGCATAACCTTTAGAAGGTAATGCAGCAAGAGATGAACTCACACCCCCATTTATGTTTTTTTCTGTTTTTACTGTGAGCAACCAACATCCAATGAGACGAATAGAAGAGGTGAGGATGCAGTGCTGGACAGTGTAACACCAGAAAGATGACAAATCCAGCACCTGTGTTCTGTTTCAAAAATATTTCTTCAGGTGTCCATCACAAATAAATGTGTATAAATGTAAATTTTATACAGAGAGAAAAAAAGACAAAAAAAGATAAATCTGTGAATAGTTGACAGTTTATTTGATGTCAAAATATATCTGCTCCCCTAAGTCAACCATAAAGATGTTCACAGGTAGTCTGTGTTGACACTCTGACAGACAAAAGCTCAAAATGATTATTCTAAACATTTGGTTTTATGCGTTCAAAGAGGTTTTCCTCACTTTTAACACATTTGGGATTGTAAACGTAACCTAAAGAAATGAAACACTGAGAAAGTTGTAAAGACACAAAATGTTATTTGCAAACAGTTTTGCAGATTCAGTTATATGAATGAATAAGAAAAATAAGAACACAAAAGACTGAACGCAAAAAGGTCACATAGCCAAAGATTGCTTATATACACCATTAATCAGCTCATTTAAATAAGGCCGAATTTCATTCTGTTCATATTCCTGTTTATATGTCACAGAGCAAAGCCCCATCAAGCCACCGTGATACTAAGAAGTTTTTTTTCAAATGTGTTTTCATAACTTTAGTGACATCAGTATGCTCCACACAGGTTTTTCACTCCGAATATGACCTTATTTAAGTGAAGTTGATCCAAAAAGACTGTTTACACGGCTGTATTTCATTCAGAGTAAGATTTTAATTAGATTCATATCAGAACAGAGCTTTGCATTTAAATGGTTTTCAATGTGACGTCCCATTAGATGGATTATATTGATGTGTATATAAATTGCCCAGATATGACATTGTTGTGAAGTGGTGCGAAACAATTAAAGTAGAACTGAATTGAATTGAACTGCTTTGTAGGTTCTTCTGGGGGCTTGAGATCAGCGATTTAAGTGGGAACCAGAACAGATTAGATTTGAACAAGAGGGTAAAACAAAACAGAAATACCTGAAACTGGATCTGATATCTGCTGATGTTTTCAGATTATTTCCACCACACATTCAAGGAGCGAATAAATGGATTGTTTAAACTCATTATGAATACTCTGAGTCAAAAATGTATACATTAAAATTTAATAAAGGAAGTTGAGTCATGGATTGTACAAATGCAGCTGTTTGGACTGAATACTAAAGTTAGATTATCTAGCAGAGGATGAGGAAGAACAGTATTAAAGCAAGCCCAAAATGAGAGAAAAATATTTATTTGAATAAAACTGATAAAAGTATGAAAGAGCTGTCATTTCTTTAAAAGCATGTCCTTACATGTTTTCCTTGGTGCATTTATTGTTAATAATTTAACGTTTATAAATGGGAGGCACCATGAAGCATATCGTACTACTTCCATGCCCCTGACAGACTTTGGATGAGGTACTAAAAGTCAGTCTTTATCTATACTTATGTGTTTAACAGTCTGTGATTTAGAATTATCAAAGAATCACTTTTGAATGATTCACAAATACTCAAGTCCCTGATTAGTTCCTCACTTAAACTACCATGCGTTTTGAGAGCCTCACTGTTTTGCCAAACATGTGCTGCATTATTATCTCAAATGAACCCATCCTCAGTCAAGTGCATCTCCTTTGGGTTTTTTAAATATAACAGGGACTCAAAGAGACACTTTTCCAGTCCAGTTCTCACAATGAAGAGTTCACAAGCTCTGTCACGTCTGTGATCACAGCTTCCATTTTAAAGCAGCCAAACACAAAGCTCCAGCGCCCACCATTCTGTCCCCAGCACATCCTGCCAATTTGGACCACAGCCCTGAGGGAAAAGCCTGACAGATATGAGGAGCTGTGTGGTTAGCAGACCACTAGCTCTTTATGTAACATCCTAAACAAAAGCCACCAACTTGTATCTTGTCTCAACATTTGCGTTATCTTTCTTGCTTTCTCTTCCAGTCGAAATGAAGTTAATTCTATGATGAATTGGAGGAAATGCTCACATTATTTTCTTTTGTGCAATCTACAGCAGAGGTTAGCAACGGATGACCCTTCGTGGATGTATAATCGTGTCGTTGATATGTGAAAATTACTTGATCAAAATGTGACAAAGCGGTGGAAAAAGTGGTGACAGCAATACAGCAGGTTAAATGCATTCTTTAGCTGTCTCTCTGAAGACCGTTATCACATTATCTTCGATTTTCACTGTGAGGACACAAGCCCATGTTCACATACAGCCACCAGTAAGGATCACGTCATATGTGAACTCTTTTTACAGGATGTGCTCAAAAGAATACAGTGAAAAAAAGTGTCAGTAACACCTTTGCTGCTTATATTTTACTCATCTCCCACAGGTAGAAATCATTTTCTGTGTATGCAACACTACAACGCATCTGTCAGAGCAGTTTGGTCAGATATTCTGCTCGATACAAACTCATGGCTTCAAGGTTGTATAATCTGTATGAATTTCCATGATTTGTATTTATTGTCTTTCAAGTTTTTGTATCCTTTTTGCAGGGTATATGTGTAGTCATTAGATCTTTTCTCAACATTTACAAAAAAAGAACCAGACAGGGGTCTGTTTGACCCTTTTCTGAGTGATTTAGTCTCAGCAAAGGAATTAGCAGTCATTCAAGACATAACAGTAAAACTGAAAAACAAATTTAGTCAATATTTTCATGATTTAATTTGGCATTAGCTTTGTGTGGTACAAATTGACAGCAAAGTCATCTCGAGGCACTTAACAGAAAATCATTTCTGTGTGATCCAGTCAGTTATTCATATGACTCAAATTAAACCTGGACGCATTCAGAGAGCACAGTCCTCCACCAAGCCATTGTAATTCCTTTTTGTCAGTGTTTGTGAACAATTATTTTTCAGTTAAAAGCTCTAAAAATTATTCCTATCTCTCCATACTATTCCATAGAATTCTTGGATCAGCAGGGATCCGGATTCCCCCAGAATCTAATTACTTGTTTTACATTCCATTTTCAAGGTTTCCTTAAAAAATTAATTAATCCAAAACTTTTTGAATTATGCTGCCGTAAGACAGCAATTATTGCAATTATATATTTATTAATTTTACACATTCCTTATTTCTGCACACCTTCCTTCACACTTTTTCAAACACCTGACAGGAAATTGTTTGAGTTCTTTGAGGAAGACATTTTCTCTGATTTACTTTCCTGTCATGTTATGTTAAGTCAATATTTTTACAATATTTAGGAAAAACTTCCCTATTTAGGGCTACAAGGTGGCATAGTCGTTAGCACAGTGGCCTCACAGCAAGACAGTTTGAGCCTTGCCTGGTAGAAGGTTTGATTGGCAGCCTTTCTGTGTGGAGTTTGCATGTTCTCCCTGTGTATGCGTGGGTTCTCTCCGGGTATGCTGGCTTCCTCCCACCATCCAAAGTCATTCATGTTAGGTTAATTGGTTACTCTAAAATTGCCCCTAGGAGTGAGTGTGAGTGGTTGTTTGTCTCTGTGTGGCCCTGCGATGGACTGGCGAGCTGTCCAGGGTGTACCCTGTCTTTGGCCCAAAGACTGCTGGGATAGGCTCCAGCTTCCCTGCAACCCTTAATTGGATTAAGCGGTCAGGAAAATGAATGAATGACTTCCCTATTTTAAGAAAATAAATACTTTTTGCTGAATTTTAGATTTCCAGACTTAAACGTCAACCTGCAGACCCCCCGTTCTGCCTGACTGTTTCATTAACATGCACAATGCTGAGTCCATTGTACATTGACATAAAATGGCAAAAAAGCCACTGCAAGCTAGTGACTGTGTTCCAGCATCCAAAAACTATTATGAACATGAGAGCTCTCTGAATCAAGTGCCCTCTCATGGTCAATAGATCACTGGATATGCAATACCAAACTACAGCAAAACAGCAAATGAATAAAGAAATATTTAAACCTGTCAGAGTGACAAAAACAGGACCTCAGACTCAGTTTAGCTCAAATATGCAACCAAGTGCAGCCTGAAGTCTTTACATAAATTAATAAATGAATAAGTAATAAAAAAAAAATAAAAAAAAGATTAAAACAGTAAAATAACTCATGAAAACAACATGCAAATGATATATGATATAAATATAAACAACAGTAATAGCAACAGTCAAAACACACACAGATTAAAAATGTTAACTTGAGTAAAAACTCTCTTTTGAAAGAAATACGTCTTTCTAAAGAGTGTAAAGGGGGTTTGGATCCTGGATCCAAACTGAGAGCTGCTAGTTTACCCTTCGTCATAGGTATAAATGTCTGTTTTAAAAGTAAGAAGTTGTGAGTGCTGTACTTATATTATATTGCAGTCTTTTGGATGCTCTCTGAGGGTTTTTTGCTCTCTTTCATCATATTTTTACTTCTTATGTTTAAATTATATATTTTTAAATCATGAGTTTCTTTATAATAGATGATGTCTAGGTTGTTTGAACAAAATTAAATAAACTCGCGATGCACATTTCAATTACCTGATTAAAAACATAGCCAATGAAGAAAAACTTTTATTTATTCTTTTAAAGAAAAATATGTAAAAAAAACGGTGTCATTTATGTGTTTCAAATAGTTTTCAAGACTGCTGTAAAAATTCTTTGTCCTCATAAACTTTATCAAATGTCTTGGAGGTCAGATATACTTGAGCTTTTTTAGGTGGCTGTCAATTTCTCTAAGTTACAGAAGTCTGTGCCCTTTGAGCAGTCCTTATTGCACATGTCTGTAAAATCTGCCGTCACAATGCAATGCACTGGAGAGGCAGTGGATTATTTATATAGGTCTTTAAGTGGTGTGCTTGCAAGTTGATCTGGTGGAAACTGACGTGCACTGACAGCCTCTTAATATGGCATCACTCAGGCATCAGAGAATGGACTGACCACACACAAGCAAGATCATGCTGCCAGCAAGAACTCCAGCCCCCCTTTTATCCTTTATCCTCTTTCCCTCTAATGTAATTTCTCCCAGGCTCTCTTTTTCATTTGTGACATTCTGTTCATCTTTTACCTCTCTCTCTCTCCCTCTCGCTTTGTTTTTACCGTACATAATTGAATTTTTTAGCCTGTGTGATGCATACAAAGCATCACACAGGCTTATCAAAGACATTTGTAAGCAAACTAATATAATGTCTGCAACAAAAGGATACTGAGAGACCATTGGCAACGTGCTTTTTATGCTTTCTCGCAGATTCCCGCTCCTTTCTCCATTCTGACTGAGTATATTGACAAAAAACGACAAACTACAACCACGCCCCTGAAACTATCCCCGAGGTTGGGTACCTCACCTTGTTTTTCAAGGCAACACAGCTATGATTGACGTGTCAACACCATTTCTTGTCCCCACTGACAGGGAATGACACATTGAGTGCAGGGAGGAAGCCACAAATAAATCCCAGACATTATCACCACTTCCCTCTTTTTTTCTTTGTCTTTTATGTGCAAATCTCACCAACATGTGTTTTTCTCAGAGCTGCCAGATTTATGTTTTAGATGCATCATTTCAGCTTGCTTGAATCACTGTTGAACGTTGTACACGTCAATCATTTTATGTGATCAGTCCTGTTAGAGCTCTGAGTTCTGAAGACCAGATGCTTCTAGAGGTTCTAGAGGACTCGACTTGTGACTCGTGGACACAGCCTTTTCCACAGCAGCACCCAAACTGGTATGGTCTCCCTCTTTCTGTGAGGTCTGTTAGGACTTTAAGTCTCTTTTAAAAACTCATCTTTTCACACTGGCTTTTAACTCCAGAGAGCATGACCATTAGGTCTTTTTTTTGTCTCATATTGTTCATTTAACTGTTATGTTGGATACCTTATGATATGTGAAAGTGCTCTATAAATAAAGTTTTGAATTATTGAATTATTTACAGCTGTTGTGAGGATTTGAGTAAACTGAAATTAAGAAGCCAGAGGAACCTGATAAAAATATACAGATTAACATCCTTAAATTTATGACAATTTTTGTCATAATTTGGTCAAAAATGGGAAATTAGTTTATGCATGTCATATTGATCTTGTTTTAAGCTTTTTTTTTTTTTTTTTTTTAAAGGCCCTTTTACAGCTGACTGCCAGGTGCAGAACTAATATCCAATCCTCTCTGTCGCTTTTCTTATTAAGGGTGTATGTGGCAGGCCATGCATGGAGCCCCTCAATCCTCTGCTGTTGCAGGCGCTTCCAGTTGAGCTGTCACCTCCAATGGCATCAGAAAGAAATTATAGATTCAATGGGATTGGTATCTGAGTAAAGACCCACTCAAATTAAATTTACTCCACAAAAGACATTAATTTCTAAATCCTAATCTGAGTCTGAGTTGAGAACTGAGCACAGTGCCTTTATTTCATACACAGTGTTGACAGTCCGTGTTAGTGTGATAATGCTCTTTGAGTGTTTTTTATGCATGAACAGATGTCTACAGCACTGCTTTCAGCTTTCCTTTTAGAAAAAAGATTTAAATTCAAATCAATGTTCATGCTGTTCAGAACGTTGACAGCTCTCAGAGAGTACATGAATGTACAACTCAATGAAATGTAATAATGTTTTGCTAAAAAAAAAAAAAAAAACATCAGAATTTGACTGTTTGCCTTGTGAATCATCTGAATGCAAATGAATCAACTGTATTGCTCTCTTTGGAGAGAGAAAATTACCCAGTAAAAACACAAAGTGTGTGTTAAATGTTAGCAAGGAGGAGGGTGGATATAAACAGTAAGATGAATGACCACCTCCATTCCATATGTAACAGACTCACCAGGCTCAGTAAACTTTTTCATTTCAGGGTTTTTTGATCACATTTAAGGTAAAACAATGAGCTTTTTTACTGCACTGCTCATTATGAGAGAATACCACACTGATTCTATTGGTCAGGTCTAGGTTCAATAATGCCATGAATATATAGAAAGACTGTATTTTTCCATTTCTACATTTGTATTTTGCCTTCCCTACATGGGTATGTTTCAATACAACAATTGTATGATTCATCCTGCTCATATGAAGGATGGTGCAATGAGCATGAAAAATTATTTGACCACACGAATTATGCCATTGTAAAATCCACAAGGCAAAGCAATGAGTGAGTTAACGTCAATGAGAATCATTTAAATGTGCTGCATCATGTGTTGTATTATTGCAGCCAAATATTTTAACATAACATAAACTTAGTGAAACTATGCCAGAACCCTGTCAACCCTGTTAGCTTGTGCTAGAAAACAACAGCATTTGGTAATATACATACCTAGAAGTGCAATTTTTCCTGACGTGCTATTAGAGTAACTGCATGGTCAGCTTTAAGTTATCATCACTGACATTGTTTTAGTTGGTTGTTGGACTAAGAATTGCAAAGAAAAGCTGTTAAGTTTTACAAAGAACAGAGATGTGGTTCAAAGGTCATGTTGGTATGCACTGAATCAATTACAATTACAGATTATTATGTTCCTTACAGTTAGTGGTGACCCATGTAATGAGATTTAGCTTTTCAACACTCTAATGAGCTACTGTAAGCTCTAAAGAGAGGTTGAAATCAAACATTGTTCATGGCTTTGCTAAACAGGGTTAATCATGTTTAAGCCAATAAAGATAGAAAGCAATGTTTTAAATCCAAGAAAATGTCAAAAAGTCACCAAGGAAACAAGTCTGAGTCAGTAACTAATGCTAATGCTAATGTCAGCTGTGCAGATGCTGCACATGGTGATAACCAGCAGACAGTGCTTCTTACCATTGAATATTTGAAGCAAGAATTGAAGTGGAAATAGAAGAGAAGGCTTTAGCCCAGGTGGCCTAATTCCAAAGCCAGATCGGCCAGATCCAGACCACATTATGATATGTAGTGGAACAAGTGGATAAGGAAGTAGAAATGACTGAGAACTGAGTATCTGAGTGGGATGTCAAGGTTAGTGGCTGCTCTGGACTTGTTTGCCTCCATATAAGCAGATGTCAGCATTATGACGGATGAAGTGACCACACTGAGAGACCGCTGCAAGCATTTGGAGGCAATATCGCAGGGTTCTGGTGTATGCATAAATGAGAGTGAAAGAAGGCCATGAACACTGGAAACATCCATCTCAGTTTGTGGCAAACCAGAAACTCTGGATCTCAGTAAGGCTCTGTTGGCACACTACATCCTCCACAGCATGACAACCTCCCACCGTGGTCATGAGCGGTGAAGTGACATAACTGCAAAAGAGTTGCTTCTAAAGAAAGCCGTGACGATGAGGTCAGTAACTACCACCATCTGCAACCACTTCAAAGTCCTGCTGGATTTCAGGAGTATGAGGAACAGCTGCAGGATGAAGATGCATGAGATGCTTTAACTGAACACTAGATCTCCACCTGGGACAGCCAAAACTCTGAGGGACTCAACAGCAACCTTCCTGAGAATTATGAAAAAGAAGAAGAAATTCAGGAAAATGACAATATGGTACTGAGCTTGACATGAAAGGTCACAGGAAAGCTGGAGCCTATCCCAGCAGTCTTTAGGCGAAAGGCAGGATAACACCCTGGACAGCTCGCCAGTCCATCGCAGGCTGGTCAGAGCAGTTATTTTGGAAATTATTCTAGACTAAGAAACAAAGCAAAAAAACAACAAACATATTTTTCACCCTATTTTGAATGAAGAAACAATCATCAAAACATATCTCTTCTTCATCATTGCCATTGTGGGACTGTTGGAGGAACTCAGGATGGATCTGGAGAGAAGTCGAGCACCTGTAAATGACAGATAATGCTTGTGTCACAGCTGGGATCCCCCAGATGTGCTGTCCAACTCTTAAATGCCATGTGTCTTTGGATGGTCAGGGTTATTAAGTTTTCAGGCTCTCTGCAGTCATTATCTGAGGCAAAAAACAATTTTATCCTTCCCAGTTTCTGGACTTCTTTTTCTTCAACTTGAGAGCTGGCAGGTTTTAGGCAATTGTCTTACAGTTAGGTCAGTTTTTGAAATCCGTAGTAAAAATAAATTATAAATAAATTATATTAGAGACAAGAGATTGTCTCATATTCATCAATGTTATCTTTCTTTTTTTTAAGATGACAGCACATACACTCTGTAGCCTCACCTGTTTCACATCTCCTTTGTTTACCTTCTAATGTCTTTACATTGGTTTTTTTTTTTTAACCTAATTTCCTGTTCGCATCGTTTTTCCAAAAACAGTAACTTTTTCATAAATTTGCTCTCATGCAATGTTTTTTTGTGTGGCAGTCATTCTTTGCTGTAAATTATGTTTTCGCTCCACACTCGCCATGCCTCAAACCCCATCGTGTGCAAAACCCTCATTTACATAGTCTCAAACACATTTGCACCTGCCGCCCATTCACCCACAAACCACGGTTCAGCCAAAATTGTAGAATGCACACGCAAATTACTACTCGCAAATTGGGATCTTAGTAGAGTTGGCCCTTAGTGTTTTTGGAATTAAATTTTGCTCAGCTTTCATACACATTGTGAATCTGTTGCTGTAAAAACAAATCAATGTGATGGGAGTGTAATTATCTTCGAATGGCTATGGCTTACTGTGTACTCACCAATACTTGGCAAACCAGAAGCTTGTAAAGTGGTGAAAACTCATCAAACAAAAAAATATGATGGAAAATCTGTAAAACCCGTTTCATATAATCTTCACAAACTTGTATTTCCCTTTAAATGTGGATATTTCAATTCAAGTTCAAAGTTCTTCTCAAAACATTTAAATATTTGACTCCTAACTATAACGAGTTGAGATAATATATTTGTGTTTATTATTTTAACATGTCTTTATTTAACAACTCAGTTGTTACTGATAAAGCTGTAAGTGGATTGCTAAAGCTTTGAAATGATACATTGTAATACATTTAAACTAGCGGCCATTAGACATTCAAATAATGTTCTTGTTTATCATAACAGCCAAGGTTGTCCCGGTCAGACATGCTTGTTTATTTCTCCTTGTCTCTAGCTCATTGTCCTCACTTGATAAATATCCCATTAAGGCTTGTGTTCCATTTAGTGGCATGGCCATGTGGGACTCCTGTTTGACCACACACATACATAGTTAAACATGTCTGTGTTCATCCAAGTGTCTCTGCCATCCTTTGCCAATGCAGTTGCACAAGAATGTATTTAGTTCGTTTTTCTGTGTTCAGTCACACAAGCAAACATTTTGTGTGTGAGTATGTGTGTCAGTGTGTGAGTATTCTCAAGAGACCCCTAACCCCAGTTCCACTGGACCTGCTTGGGGCATCTAGTTAGCAGGATTATGTAGCACCTCCCTACAGGCAAATTTCTTTATGTTTCCAAATATGGCATTCCCCTTCTGTCTCATAACTACTTTACAGTATGTCCTTTTGTTTGCTAAATAACCGCGGGTTATATCAGGCTGGGGTTCTCCGGGACTCAGCCTCGGCACATATACTTTGTCATCATAGGACACTTAACTTAGCGTATCTCCAGTGATGTGCATATTTAATCACGTTTGTCAGGCTCAAAGACACCCAAAGCCATTGTTTTCCACTGACTATTTGCAAAGACAGCATTGAAATTGGGCCCTTACCACCTTTCTAACCTGTTTTGAGGCATGTTTGACTCAGTTTGTCAGGTTTGAGCTCCTTTTCTTCTTGATTCCAAAAATAACATTTTCACTTGAATTTAGCTCCTTTATACTCAAATTAACTTGGAAAATGGATATTTTCACATGAGTTTTTTTCTTGTTTTAAAAGGTTCACAGCATCATGAAGATGAGGGAAAAGCTAGATGAAAACTAATAAAAGGTCTTCTTCAAATATATAGTGAATATGTGCCAAACTCTTTGTGTCTTTTGTGAATGCTCACTTTTCAAGAAGCTTTTCAGAAGTACAAGGAAGCCATGCAGGATTATATTTAGTGGGAGTGTGCTGTTAAAGCCCTGTGTGACCTCTATAATGTTCATTTATTCATTCATTATCCTAACTGCTTAGTCCAATTAATGGTCAAGGGGAAACTGGAGCCTATCCCAGCAGTCACTGGGCGAAAGGCAGGGTACACCCTGGATGAATCGTCAGTCCATCACTGGCCTCTATAATGTATAATACCAGAAACTAAAAGTCCATTTTAATTCAATTTATCTATAAAAAATATTTTCTTCATCTTATTATTCTATTAAGTCTCTCATTATTTGTTGCTATTAATATTCTATAGGTGATACAGTTTCACAAGAGATGGTACTTACAGAGTGACCTCTGTCACCTTATGTTTTTTTTTTTTTTTTTACAATTTTTTATATTATGTTGGTCATGTTTTAAAGTCTTCAGGCACACAGGCGACTGTTACACCCCTGAGCACAACCATGTAACAAATGACGATTTTACCTCTGTAAATAAGTAAATACAAGATAAAACCAGTCTCTATTCAAACCACTGTCTGACTGGTGTAGTAGCTTCATGCTGGTCATAGTTTGAAATAAAAGGAGAAATCAATTTGGCCTCCCTGTCACAAAAGCACATCCATTTCAGCAGCAGCAGGCAAGCTCAGCTCAATTATTGTTTTTTCTCTCGCTTCTATTGTGTTTCAGGTAGGTTCCATCAAAGGGAGACAGGATGACTTGAAACTTTTACTTGTTACAGAAAATGAAGGTGAAAAATAAAGAGAAAGAAGCAGAAAGAAGCAACATATAGCATGTCACAGCTGGTTCACTATGAAAGCTTAGTGTTTTATTTTTTCCATTTACCTGTTGATATTAAATCTTGGTGGTCGCAGAATGGCTGTAAGGATAAACAATTATCCTGTTCTGCCAAAGAGTAAGCACAAATATGCTGAGTGGGGGTGAATTGCTTGTGTTTATACAACAACAATTATTAAGAACAGAATTTACTATTTATTTCATGGCGTAAACAAAGAAAAAACTTAGATACAAGCTCATATTTTGAATTTTTGCAGCCCTACCATTCCACTAAACCATTGCATGTTTGTGACTTGCTGTGCTGCATGTCTCCTTGTTACCTCTGCCAAGAAGGTGGCAGGCGTTATGTATGTGTCAGCTTTCATCAGTCTATCTGTTAGCAGCTTTACGCAAAAACTACCAGATGGATTTTCATGATTCTCTTTTTTTTCTTTTTTGAGAATGGGTCTTAGTCTAACTTAGATTCCATTAAATTTTTTGGAGTGATCTTGATCAACATCTGAACTTTTTGAATGATTCCTTGTCATTGCTAGTTAGGGCCATTTTAAGAATACACAGATGTAACTCCAGAGTAAATGGTCAGGGTCCTTGATCAAAAATAACAGCAGAACTTCTGAACCTGTTTTACAAGATATTAATAACAGATCTGGATACAATTCAGGACACAAAAATATAGAGAATCTTTAGAACTTTCATTTCCGCAAGAGAAAAAAAAAAAAAAGCATATAAAAGATATAAACATGCAACAAAAACCACAATGTAGCCAAAACACCGGGGATACATTATCAGTGTATCTAGGAATTTATAGATATAGACATAAAATTAATGTCGGACAATAACATTTGGTGGACATCACAATGTGGTGGAAATGAGCCATTTGGTTGGGGTTTGCACTCCCAGGGTGCTTTTCTTGTTAATGATGGTTTTGTCCTTTTCATTGTCTTTTTTCATTGTCTGTATTTTTTTTTACATAAACATTTTGCCAGTGTATAACAATTCAAAACAACATGTAAATATCTTTAAGTCAATAATAAAATGAAAAATAACAGCTGATGATTGGCTGATAATGTGTGTTGTAGTTTAAATGCTTGCAAAACTAGAAAAGCGGCTGGATTTCAGTTAGAGCTGTTATTACACATCATATGATTGAGCCACGTTCGCACTGAGTCCAGACAGAATGGCAAGTTAAACAGAGCAAAGGATGAAATATTTAGTATTCTGAAGACGTGCTGTCACAGTGGGGGTGCCATGCCCTATGTAGATGCATAAAGTCATCTCAGATCTACACTGTGAGCAGAAGTGAAACACAGACGGAAACGCCACGCTGCAGATAATCCAGCATGGTCATGTGCACATTACAGATGTAACTGATGAATGGATATGCATATATGTTATTGTTAGGATGGCAGCTGTGAGAATAAAAGGATGAATGTGACAGAGGAAAAGACACGTTTTTGTACTGTGTTTGTCCTTTGTTCATCACACTGTGGAATGAAGCCCTTTGTATGACAATTAAGTCTAACAGATGTGGTCAAAATGTTTGGATACACCATTTATTTCCTGCAGTTGGTGTTTTAATTAGGCCTCCACGACCGCCACCATCAGTAATGTTTCAGCCTTGTTACTTTGTCTGTTTTTCATGTGAAAAAGGTAGAAATGATCAAACCTCTCTGAGAGGGAGGCACATTTACAGATTCCTGAGACAGACGATAAATCTGCCAAATTTCTCTCTGACACAAGTCATTATTTTCTTTCTCATTTGCCTAAATAAAGACTATTAATCACCGTTTTAACAAGTTGGACAGGATTAGTTGATTCCTAATTAGACATTTTTAAACATCTGAATTACAAAGGACATATCATTTGAATAAGTCAATGGAAGCCCCAAATAAATCATTGAATAAAAATGAAAGTATAAACACATCAAACATGTTATCTACAGCTATCTGTAAAGAGGATAAGAGGCGTAAACCATAAAATGCAGCCAGCAATTTACCACCAACATCTACCTAATACAGCGGGTACATGCAGACAAAAGCAATGGACTACATGAACGACTCCTCTCTGCAGCAAATGCACACTTGTCATGTCTCCAAATACACTACAGTCTCAAAGCAGAAGATTAATTGTAGTCATTCCTCAACTTGCTCAGGCCAGGTGTCTGAGAGAGTCAATAGTCTGCTAATTACATGGTGTTAGAAGCCAAGGTCTGGCACTGGGAGTTTGGCTGGAAGTCATTATTGGAAGCCCCATGCACCACAGATCTATTGGCATGCTGGCCTGACATAGGGATTAGTTCTGAATGCCGAGAGCCCGGGAACACCGGGGAGTAGTAGGTATCAAGACCACTTTACTCTGTAGTTGTAAAGGGAACAAATGTAATGGGGTATTGCCAGACACACAAGCTACATACACGGATTTTACCGATATATCTCAGTTTATGACAGCTGCTTTCCAACTTGCTGGCCTGGATAGTCCTCAGTATTGCTTCTGATAGATGGGCAGGTCTAACTCATGGGGACAGTATATCACACTGGCAGTACAACAATGCAAGAGTTTCTTTGTGCAGCTTCCTCAGTCTACAAATAACTACCTGCAGTGTATCATAGATTTTGTGTGCTACTGTTTACAACCAGCTGTGCCTGCAGAAAGGATTACCAACTCATGCTAATTTGTTGACTTTGTGCATTTTAGTTCTTAGACATATGTTGGTGTTTTGAAAGGCACTAATAGTCATTTCAGCTTACAACCAGTGTGATTTAAATTCATCCTCATGATGTTAAGCTACTTAATTGTGTCACTCACTTCATCCAGCTGCACAATGTACATTAATCCTTACTGCCCGAGTGTCTTGTCTGAAATAACAATATTATAGGTTTTATGTGCCGTTGCTGTTAATGAATTAAAAGTGAGAGCAGTTGTTGATATTGAACATTTCATATTAATGAGGGACCGACAGGCTTCACATTAGTAAAAAAGATGGACGTGGCCCACTTTCCCTTGATGATGGCTTTTCTCAGCATCACAGTCCAATTAATCTTATATTTTTCCGCAACATGCCAAGTAATAATAGAATGATGTCGCCATCCATGGAGGCACAACGAGAACATAAATTTGTTCAGAGCAATTGATGTTAAAGAAGTCAAACCAGTTAGCAAAAACACGCTTTTACAAAGGTTTGCAGAGATGGATATTGTGGCTGTTCATCAGTTTTATGACTACATTGATGTTTGTAAAACAAATTTTCTTCTTAAAAATAGGTTTGCTCAACTGATGAGTTGCCACTTTGTGTCTTTCACCAGCTTTTACACAGTTTAGGTCTTGTGAGTAAGAAAGTTAAAATTGAACATTCTTTACCAAATATCTTCCGAGCATGTGATCATTGTAGCAGATTTTATCACCATCTTCCAGTATCTAAACTTGTTGAACCAGTGCATTACAATTTCTTTCATAGTGCTGACTCTAGAGAAATGCCGCTATGCCCTGTGGGCCTCTTATGTTAGAGAGACAGGCAATCATATTCTCTCTACTCATCAATCAGGTGCCTTGTGATCAATCACATGTCAACTACACCTTCGCAAGTGTTGCCTTATTGGATCATCTATCATATATAATTGCCTGCTGTGTTCGTGAACTGTGGTCCATGAATTATCTGACCAAAGTCCTCCAAGATGTGATAGAAAAGCTAAACTCTAAATACTGTTCTTTTCGAAACAGAAATGCACAGCAGGTTTCCAGGAACTGTTCAACACAAAAAGGATATTTTCAGAAACAGATGTCTATGTCCTGAACACACAGCAAATCCTCCTCCACTTCAGATGGAGAGAACTGAAGTTATTGCAGGCCAAAAGCTGTAAAAGCAAAAAGGAAAAAAAACAGATGTGGAGTGGAGTAGGAGGGCAAGATGTGGGTTAACGTCGTGTTCACTGCCCAAGAGAGAGGAGGAGGAGGAGGCGAGTAGGAGGACTAATTGTCTTTGTAGAGGCTCATAAAGTGCAGGGTCATTAGTGTTAATCATGCCGTGTTGTCACCAAGGCTGCTGCGATTATTGGACTTCTTTTGTTGCTGCTGCTATCATCGTCCTCACACTTAATAGCGCTCTGTGCACGTGGACGTCTCTTTTCACCTGTGCCTGACTGACTGACTTTGTTGTTTTGGACTATTGAGTTCAGGTCTTTCACAGCCTCCCATCCCACTGTCTGTCAGTTCTTACGCTCACTATAATTACATTTCAACCTGAATGTTGACTAAAGTGTAGGCTATTTGTTTAGCAATTTCTTTGTTTATTGGAGGCAGAAACACTCTGTGGATAGCTGTGTTCATTCTGCCGGCACACAGCATTATTCATGGGGTAGATCTCGAATCATTTGTGCATACAGTGTGTATACTTGGAAATAAACACACCAACTGAGCACAAAGGCCGCCATTCTTTTCTCTCGCTGCATAGCTGTAGATGTTAAGACAACAGTATTGTGTTAGGTATCCCTGTGTTACCTGACTAAAGTATCTGTTACAACAAATGTCATTTTCTTGAACTGTTTAAAAGCCACCAATTCACCCACAGGTGGCCAAACAAGTCATACATCTCCTATCTTTGAACATTTTCACACATAATATATTCAATTCTAATTCTGCTAGTATAAAAACAATAAGTTTCTTGTTACAAGTAAAGAGCTTTAAAGGCAGATCATTTTCAACAGAACTACAATGAAAAAAAAAGTCTACTTTTCATTCAGTTTCACCTCAGATGATTTCCTCTGAAAGCAGAGCTGTGAACTCCAATGACCAGTTGTGTGGATGTAAAGTACAAGGTGTGTATGTGGCCAGTGTGACCCAAATGAACTTACTGTATGAATGAGGCTGTTCATCTGTAGAACACATTGTGTGAAATATGATTTTTTTTTTTTGGGGGGGGGGCGGGGGGGGGCTGCATTATGTAGCCATAAGAATATCTTAAACTTTTGGAAAACCTTTTTGTTTTCCTCAACAACGTATATAAACTCCCACACACTTTTTGCTAGAGCAAGTATTTTCCTGACAAAGAAAAAAAATAAAAAAAAGGGTATGTCTCAATTTAAATAATTTCTAAAATTTAATTTAAGATTACATTAAAGATAACTACCAAATGAGAGAACATTATCTATTATATGGATTTACTGTTGATTGTGAAAATAAAAATCTCACTGAGTCCATCTGGTGACATAGAGAGAAAAATCTTAACTAGTGTTCCAGTATCACTTAAGCATGGTGACAAGATGTTATCCCATAGCCACGACGTAGTAATGCATGGCCACAGATTACTAATGCATTGGAATAATGAACTTGCAGCCACACGTTATGTAAGTGCATATGTATGGACAATTTTAATTCATATTGATACTGCTTCTAATATTGAGATTAATCATAGTAACCAGCTCGCTTAGTAGCTAAACAGTTTTATTTTTTATCTATTGTGATAAGGCACTTACAAATCAAGACAAAAATTACAATAACTGAAGGTGAGGGTCTGTAATGCATTTTAAGAACAGTGGTGAGAAGGGGAAGCAAACAATCATTATCATCATCATCATCATCATGAATAAATGGAAAATCCAAATGCCAAAAGAGATAAATAAATTGATAAATCTAATGATTGGGATATTGTTCATGATTAAGAACAGTGAAGATATACTTATGTGGCAACGGTGGTAACGACAGTATCAGTGGTTATTATGACATTGATAAAAACTATAATAACAGCAAAAGTAGCAAAAGTAGCAACCTAACAACAAGCTTAAATAAGACTCCAGGCACACCAGTCAGCAGTGGTTCCACTGTTAAATTGTTCCATAAAAAGCACAAACTCCACAAAAAACCCTGCAAACACCATGGTGGCCCTGGGGGGACATACAATCTCCAAACCCCAAAACATTAAATATTTATACAATCCGTTTTAATAATATCCTGCAATCAGGTAATGGTAATTAGATTGAAATTAAAACTATATGGACATCGGGCAAGTTGCTGATAAGTGAAGCTTGGTCACATATTATGTTATTCCTTTGCATTAGAACTCT
Organism: Telmatherina bonti; assembly: GCF_933228915.1. Taxonomy (NCBI): domain Eukaryota; kingdom Metazoa; phylum Chordata; class Actinopteri; order Atheriniformes; family Telmatherinidae; genus Telmatherina; species Telmatherina bonti. The sequence goes on from NC_136612.1 coordinate 21,074,321, forward strand.
GAGGCAGGGGGGTCAAATTATTACTTTTTATATCAAAGTCAACAGATAGGCTCCATCAATTTAATTATTGTAAGTGAGGTTTTGAAAAGTAGAGCAACCTTGTGTTCAGATGTTTAGAACCAATTTTAAACTCAGTAAACAGCTTATAAAGGCCAAAATTTGAAGCTCTGGCACTGGTTGTTGGATGCATAAATGATCATGTAATTCAATTGAAGCACTTTAAAAAGCGACAAGCACTCAGGTCATAGCCAGGTCTCCATAAACATATCTAAGCTATTTGATTACCTCAGAACTTATAAAGACCTGCCATATGTTTGTAAAGTAGTAATTCACTGAAATGGTTCAAATGTTTAAATGTAAAGACACAAATTAGGTAAAATCCTGTTTTGTCTTTAAGGCACTGATGACAATTAACTGCTCCTAAAATCCACTATAATGATAATGATACTGTACCGAATTCCTTAAACAGTAACTTTTTTTATGACTCATAATCAATTTTCATTAAAAATGAATCAGAAATTAGTATGAAAACTGAATTAGAAAACTTTTCATTTCAATTTTCCAGCCATGTTAGCTGCAATGCGAAGCCAACAGGTTCCGTAACCTTGTTAGCTGTATCAGAGTTTACCGGTGTCTTTGATGGTGGAACTTGTTGATTTTGATGTTGTGTTGCAGAAAATTTGAGTGACTACAAAGTCTATACTGAAGAGCTTCAAATGAATGGTTTTCCCATGATGGGTATTTTCTCTGATCCAGTGCAAAAGGGTTGTGCTTGAGGTAGTCTCGCTCACAGATTAGACTCACAAGTTCAGGAAAAACTATAGCTGCTTAAACTCAGTAACTTTATGCTGGGGTCGGTAATCTTGCTCAAAAACATTTTTTTTTTACTCTGGGTGAAGGGGTTCCTCGTCCTGTTAGTAGCCTATACATTTTGTAAGAACAAAAACAAATATAGTTAGACCCCTCAGTTTACTGTAAATCTGTAAAAACTTTGACCAATGAAAACATTTGGACTGAATTGAAGTTGTTCATTTCATCATACCTGATAGCCACACCCTGCATATAAATAGCGCGTTAGGATGAAAGTACAAAGTAGTGAAGAAGAAACTCGGAAGGCAAACTTGGCTGAGAAAATGCAGGAAAGATTTCCCCGACCCGGCCCGGTTTGTTTGCCTCCTCCCGCTAAACAGCCAAGAAAGAGAAAATCATTGGTGAAAAAGGTGCAAATAAAAAAGCCTTGGATCATGTAAGGAGCAAAACCAGAGGGGGAGGAGCCAAGACAGGGTGCTACTTTCACATCTTGCTAGCTCCCCAACATTACCTACCCCAGCTTTAACAGGGCTTAATGGCAGTGGTTTAAAAAGGTTTTAAAAGGAAGAAAAAACACTATACCAATATTTGCCCTGATAAAGAAAAGATGTTTCCGCCTTGACATGTAATTGCACGGTTAAAAAATTACCATAAAAGTTATCAGCGTGCGGTATGGAAAGATGATAACCGCTTGTTTGATATGAGGGTAATGGCTATTGGATAAAAAGTCATGAGCTGCCATAATGTTTAAAAGTCCAGAAGTGTAACAGCAGAATTCATATCCACAGAGTCGTTCTGGCAAACACACCTCAACCACACATGTCTGCTCTGCTCCAGCAGCCTGACTCTTCTTTTGTCCCTCTCCTCCAGTGAGTCATAAGCTGGAAACAATAGTTTTAATGGGATTATAAAGGGCATCAGAGGAGTTTCCATGAATCGCAAAGCTCACAACAGATACACAAGGCAAGTACCAAATGAGACAGTCAACATGTTCTCTGCTTCCTGTAACAATATGCTGACCTTCCATCCTGTCTGGTTGGAGTAAGCAGCCAAGGGAGCTGGGGACCTGCAACGGGGAGGGATGGGGGCGGGGGGGGTCAGGAAGAGGGCCTGAACTGAAAACCCAATTATCCTTGCATTTCAGACAGACCTAATTATGCTTGTCAGATGTGCAGTGGATTCATTATGTTTCTAATTAAGTCCCTATCTGACCCAAAGAAATAATGGCTTTATGGTGCATCAAAACCTAGCTGCAGTGCCCTGACATGAATGGAAAACTATCCGCTGGCAATCTTCCTGAGTGGGTGGTCACATGGAGGTTGCTGTCTCCATCAAATGAGGGAAGTGTGTGCTGAATGTGGTGAGAGTATAATAAAACCTGACCTCTAAAACACAATCATTTGACCTCCTGCATGGTAGCTCCGAACTGCTGTCAAGTTGAACCACTTACATGAGAGATTGTTGAGACTGCTTGAGTCCTTGAGAATCTATTAACAACAAGTTAAAGAACCTTTTTTCTTCTTCTTTTTTTTTTTAAAGCAGCAGGTTAGTAAAAGAAAAAAAACGTTAGAAAAAAAAAACACCATTTTTATTTGAGGATCACTTAAAACATGACATTCAACATATGATGTAGCTCAAATTTCTGAATTGATTCAAGGACAAACGACGGAGAAAAATCACAAAGCACTTTAGATTTTATGGTCTTTTGTAATACTCTTCAAAACATAAACTTATTTGTGTGCATTCATACATAAATGCATTTGTACCACAAAGGGTGCACCTCAGCAAAGATATAAAGCAATATTGGTAAACATGTCACAAGCACTCATAAAAAGGAGTGTAGCTGCTGGGGCTTTTGGCCTTTATCTACTTCATGAATTTATGTGCCACTCAACAGAGAACAAAGAGAGAGTGCTTTGTTTTATTTTAAGGCTACAACTACAAGCAAAACACTAACCGATGCAGATTTAAATAACTCAGAAATGAGGCTTATGCTCCGGGGACAACAGGGGGTTCAAGTGGAAAGAACATGTACAAAACAAGTGGGTTGCAAACAAAAGGATGTGACATGCACAGTCCCAGCTGATGGAAAAAGTCCTTTGAAAAGCAGACAAATCAGCAACATGGTATAGAGTCACGTATGATATCAACAGCATGCGTGGGCAGCTTCTTTCTTTCTACTTTAAAGTTTGTTTTTAACGATAAATTATATATTGTATTGACACACACAGACTTTGCTTGTACTGTATTCAAATAAAGACAATGATGACACACGGATTTATCCATAAATTTCTTTGTCAGCCAGAATTGTGTCACTGGCACATTCAGAGAAAGCTCTGCAGCGTTGAAATCACCCAGGAGCCTCCAAATATTCAAAAGTGTTTCCGACTTTTAACCAACAATGGACTTCCTTGATCTTTCTAGATCCTTCCGAGCTGAGTGGTTAGGGACAAAGGGCCTTGATCAGGCACGTAACCGAAAACCAAAAGGTCACTGAATGAGATCCAGAGTCCCTTTGTGGAGATGAGATAACTTTACAGAGGGTAACCTTCAGTGCAGGACCCCACCTGTCAGCTCCCCCAGTGAGAGGTCGGGACAAAAGCATTCCAGAGTCAAAACCACTGGGAACGTTGCAATGATGCGACTATCATTCTATGGGGATGTTGTTCTTTGACAAAAAGTTGAAAATTAGTCTGATTAGAGGGAGAGATTTCTTTAAAAAAAACACAGCAATGTTTTACTAAGGAACTATGAAAAAAACATTTGTCAGGATGAGGTAAATGTGAAGCAGGCGGAGTCCAGACCTGAACCTGAAGCGAGGCTCTGTTAAGACCTTCCAACGTCCACTTAGTCTCAATGCAGCCTGTCTGAACTTGGAGTATTTCAGCCTAGAAGAAACACCTTTCAAGATGAAAGTTTCACCAAGCATGAAAAATCATTTCCAACATGACTTGAGCAGAAAAAGATGCTCTAACCAAGAACTAAGTAAAGAGCTTGAATTCTGAAGTGAATTTTGTTCTTCAGATATACATTTTTAATGTTTTACACACATAAAAAAAATCAAGAAGCCATCTCACAATGAATCTACAACATAAGATGAAAAAAACATATTTTCATGCACTGTAAAAATGGCGCTCAGGCCTCAGCAAACACAAAGTAATGTGGTGTATGTTTAATGTCAGTGTGCATCTTCAAGAATTTTGTATTTCTGTTGCAACAACATTCAGATTTTTATCCAATGTTTTGCAGCTGCCTGTCTTTCAAGTAGCATTTAATGAGAAAAATAAATGTATCCTTATCAATTCTGTTGATTTAATGTATTTACTGTTCCATGAAATGTTCAAGCCCTCCGATGGACTGGCGACCTGTCCAGGGTTTACCCCGCCTCCTGCCTGAAGGCTGCTGGGACAGACTCCAACTCCTGGATCAGATTCAACGGCTCAGATAATAAATTAATTAATAAATTAAATGTTTTAAATATGCGCAGTTCCTTTTTTTTTTTTTTTTTTTTTTTTTTTTTTGTTCACCTGAACTTAAATGACTCTGCTTACATAAATAAAGGCATCATTGTGCCAGTTTAAAGGAATTGCACTTTTTTTTTTTTTTTTTACTTCAGGCACTCTTACAAATAGAAGACAAAAATAGTTTACTGCTTCTGATGCGCCACTATTGTTCCTTGAACACACGCTTGGATTTTCCTCCCAGGCTCTGGGTAAAAGCTTTCTGTTGCCGTTGAAGGGAACCTGGGGAGCTAATGTGATTGGCTTCTGCTGATGTCCACTGAGTTCCACCATTTGATTACATCCCCTGTTGCTCATCACACAAACACTGTTTTCCTCCAGCTTGCATCTCTGGTCATAGAAATTAATTGGCCACATTCCCAATCTCTTGCACACTTTGCTTCCTCCCAGCAGCCTCGCTCAAGTCAAACCTATGGCTCATGAACATTGTGATCAGTTTGGTAGAATACTTTGGAGTCACCCAGTGTGCTAGAGAAAAATCAATGACAATATGGCTGCTATGAGGGTGAGCACTGATCCAAACAGGCTTCTAATGATAAGACCTTTTCTTCTATCAATGGTAGATCAATGCTACATTGTTATGACAAAGAAGCTGCTGTTTTCAGTTCTCATTGGACACTGCTGCAATATATTCTGTCATTCAGTCTCGCTGATCTGTTTGAATTCATGAAAAGGTTTTTCCGATATCCTTACATACAGAGGTCACAAGCGTCTGTTCTGAATGGCTGATTGTGGATTTGTTGGAATATGTCAGTGTTCATATTTATGAATAACTAAAAAGTTCATATCCTAACCAAGCTAAAAATGTGATCAGCCTCCAGCAAGACATGTGAAGCTTTGTCTGCCGCGATGATTGACTGGGTATATACCACTTCAAGGCAATACATCACTCAAGAGCCTGGTTTTTGCATTCAGTAAGAGGACTCACTGTGCCTTTAATTGTAAATCCTTCTTGCAAGACACTCAGTGCTGTATATCTGTGTGTACATATGCATGTATATGTGCATGCACACACAAACGTGCACGCAGCTGGCAGGCTTTTTATTTTATCGTCCAGTGGAGCAGAAATATGGGAGCAGTTGGAGAGCAATGCTGCTGGGAGACATTTAGAGGAGCAGTGCAGGTGCCTCCTGGGGATAATAGGTACTAGGAAGCAGGTGACTGCCTGGATAGCCCTAAACTGTTATTTGTTTGTGCTTCACAAACCTTGCTTCATTCCCAAGTGAAGGTACTTAAGCTAATTCTGGGTTGTGTGCTTTACCACAGGGCATTAATGGCAGCAAAAACAGTTTAGCAGACCCTAATGATAACTATTTCTCTTTTGGCTGAAATCTCTGACATCAGCCAGCGAAGGGAGGAATGAAGCAAAAGTTATTCGCTTGCAGGATGTTATCTCTTGTCAAAAGTTATCTATCAAGAAGTATTCAGTACTGCTGTATAATATTAGAGAATCAGTGAGGGAAAGTAGCACTGCTATTTTTCATTGTTGTGACAGAAATATACAAGACAATTTTGTAGATTATTAGAAATTTGTAGATTATTAGTAACAGTAAACACATTATTGATGACGGTGAAAACCGTCAGTTATTTATTGCATCATCATATTGGCTTCTAGTTTTAATTGAAATACTTAAAACATAGAATTAATACCAGCAAAGAAAAAAAAAACAATACAAATTACTTTTGAGAAAAAATAGATTTGGATAGATCAAAGAAAAATCAGGTATGTAATGTTTGGATTAAAACACCATAGCACACACAACAAAAAGCAGTTTCACACTGGAGTTTTAAATGGATTTTCCAGGTGAATTAGAAAGGTATGGTCTGTAGAAAATTATACCTTGTAAAATAAATTATAGTAATGGGTTGTTTGAATTAAGCATTTTATCTTAATAAATAAGACTTGCAGTTGAATTTGAAAGATATATTAGGGTTCATCTTGAGAAAAATCAACTCAACAACACTCTCCAAAGTCTGTTTTGCATTTAGATGAAAACTACAGATAAAGTTTTTGTTTCCCTGGATCAACAATGCCTTTTTGACAGCTTTAACCAGAAGTTTATTTGGGTGTTGAATTACTTCTTATTACTGAATTGTGGTTTGTAACCAAGTTTACCTGAAACTAAATGTCAGGCTGAATGTTGTGACTAGAAATAAAAATACTGTAGCTTGGCTGGAATGTTGACTAAAGCTGAGCAACACATCCCGTTACCGGCAAATAACCCAGATGCATCTTTTTTTTTTTTTTTTTAAAATAATCCCAGATTATCAGTTTTAAATTACAGAGGATGGTCTGCTGTAACACCCACACCAGGCATGTGAGGAGAGGGTGGCTTAAAGCGGGCAGTATCTGCGTGATCTTTAAAGCGCATGTTTGTAAGAGTAATATTAGTGCTGGCTCATGATTACATTTTTATGATTTTTATGATTATGATTAATCACATGGTTTCTTGCCATATTCGATAATGAATTCAAAAGCAATGGATTGCACTTTTTCTGTTTTTGCTGCTATATGCAGTAAAGTCCAGTAACTTTTTGTTTATAAACACTAAATGAATAAAAAGCTTTTAAACAGCAGAATTCCCTTTACACACTAGCATGTAAAATATTTCTGGTAAATCCCAGATTAAATATTAATGTCATAAATCAATCATTTATATAATCATGAAAATTCCAGGATTTATTTGTAAAAAAAGTAGCAAGTCAGCATTATAAATTTCAAAGCCTTCCTCCAAAACAGTGTGTGTGTGTGTGTGTGTGTGGGGGGGGGGGGGGGGGGGGGGGGGGGGGGGTTCCAGGTGTGCTAGAATAGACAAAAAGCAGGAGTGCACTCTCAGCACTCAGCAAGTCTCTTTTTAATTACTTTTCCCTGTTAAAAGAAATTATTAATTATTATTATTAATATTATTAACTTTCCACTCTAGAAACTCCATGAAACGAATGCAGTACATTGGGACCTAGTTGTCATGGAGAATGTGTTTCTTTCTACACGGGAGCAGAACAGATATCCGGTGGAGCTAAAGTTACCACACACAACACCTTTTCCTGTCAGCACAACAGAGATAGCATTTCAATTTTCTACTTGTTCTAGGTGAATTTACTCGGAGATTGTGACACATATCTTGATTCTGACACCTGTCAATACATACTGTATAGCCCTGGCAAAAAGATATGCTGTATTTATCTTTGTTGAGACATTTCTGATAGGAGGCAAAACAAATGGCCTCATCAAGAAAAGATTAACTTGTGAAACTAAACTGTGTGAAGCATTGTTTATTTGGCATGGAAATACAACACCCATGTCTTTTTTGTAAGATGTATTGCCCACTATGGCCCGCTTCTACTGCAGGTTTGTGTGTACTTACATGTGAGCAAACTCACTGTACATGCAAAAAAAAAAAAAGTACAATGACTTCTTTATATAGCACATTTCACAACAAAACGTTGCCAGCATGCTGCACACATAGTCGGTATACTATGATAGCTTATATAAAAGCATGTCCAAGGTTAAATGAATAATACAAATAAATAACTAAATTAAAATAAATAAATGCATCAAATAAAATAAAAGCCACACTGGACCACACAAATCATTCAGGGTTAAAAGCAAAGAGATAAAGTGCACCTTAAGACAAGACTTAAAACACACACCCTGGTTTTACGTCTCGTGCTACCACAAGTAAAAACTGGCCCTACATCAGCGCTTGTGTCGCAGTATAAATTTTGATGAGGTAAGTGATGTACGGTGGGTCAATTCCATGTAAAACCTTAAAAACAAAATATAAAATTTTACAATTAAAATGAATCAGTGCAAGGATGCCAGGATGGGAGTATGTTGTCATGTTTTTTTGGCCCTTGTTACAAATTGCACCGCGGCATTATGGATTAACTGCAACCAGGAAAGAGATCTTTGACTGATGCCAGCATAAAAGCTCATTGCAGTAGCCGAGACAACCTGAAATAAAAGCATGTGTAAAACAGGATAAAAACAGGATTTTAAATCACTGAGAGTTGTATCTTTTCAAAGGTGCTCATCTATATCCAGTTAGCACATCTGCAACAATGAATGTTTAATATGGGGCAATCATACGCTAAAGCAGGGGTGTCAAACTCCAGTCCTCGAGGGCTGGTATCCAGCAGGTTTTTGTTGTTTCTCTCTACCAACACAGCTGATTCAAATCAAGTGGATCCAGCAGCTTCTCATCAACCTATTCATGAATGTTGGTCAGGTGTGTTGGAGGATGGAGACAACAAAAACCTGCAGGATACTGGCCCTCGAGGACTGGAGTTTGACACCTGTGCACTAAAGTAAAAGTAGTAAATATATTAATTGAGCATCTGCAATGGGATCTATCATACCTGAGAGCAAGCTTGCTCATAGAAACTGTGCCTATATTTAACAAGGTTTAAAAGAAACAAGCAAAAAGAATTTTGCCTTCATGGTGGGAAGCTAGCCAATGAAAGCATAAAACCAAGCATGGTTTCAACACAGCTAGTGGATTTGTTTGTCTTGAAATGCCCAGCCTTACAATAACAAAATGTATAAAAACTCTTGAAATACTGGCAGAGTTTGGGGGGATAAGGAGTTGGCAAATGTTAACATTTTCAACTGTGTCTTTTCTGAGAACATCAACTTAGCAGAGTTCTCAGATGCAAGGACTCAAGTCAGCTTGTCCAGTCCAGATGCTAGACTAAACATGGTGAAGCAGCATTTAGCTCTTCTCCTGCAAACAAATGACCAGAGGAGATTTAATTGAGTTATTTTACATGGTTTTATTGTGATTTTATAATTATATAATTAGTTTTTCACACCTTTTTTAGTTATGTCTTAATATGATTGTGTCTCTATTTATATTGTTTCATGTACTTTCAATGCTTCTTTGTCGCCCCACTGCAAAGCACTTGGAACGTCCTGTACATGAAATGTACTAAACAAATAATCTTGCCTTGGTTTTTCTTTGTCTTCCTTTATTAGGCACAGGACATTATAGCTTTAGTTATATGAAGTCATTGTTATTAATTATGGATACATTTATGCCTAAGTAGTCCACCTGAGTCTGCACAATTAGAGACTCAGACTTCTGGTTCAAGTTTGCATTCACACTCCACTAAGTCTAAGTCTTTCTCGTAGTTATAATCCTACACACACCTGTAGTCTGGTTTTATTTACCCACTGCTTCGTGATAGTCAGCTTCCTGCATTTGGGTCATTCAGTGTAAACCAGGACCTACACCAGACCAGAGTTCTTTGTTTTGCATCAGTCTCCATGCATATTTTTACGTTCCCAAACACAATGCATCTTTCAAAAATTAAACTAGGATTCGTATGTGAATAAACGTTGAGATATGACAAAGATCTAGGGGAGCATACACATCTGGCTTGCCTTTGTTGGTTTTGCAGCTTAGCTAGCAAAGAATCGAACTCAGTTGCCCACTTGTAATCGGATTACCTCTTGAATTTTACTGCATGTTTGGTCAAGGTTTGGTTTGATTCAAACTGTAATTGTTGAACACAGTGACCTGTGTGCCACAAAATCGGCACAGAAAAATTTACCTTTGACTTGTGGTCACGGGCTACAAATTTCCAACCAAACACCAAGGTTAAAAATTACTTAATTTCAGACAAAAAAAAATTGTTTTTTTTGTTTTAACGCGTCTCCAGCTCACATTGGCAATTTGTTGGAAGCTTTCACTCAGGTGTTGGAGCATCGCTACAGAAAGCACAGAGGGTGTTTCTTATTTTCCCATCTAGACAGCTTTGACATATAAAGGAGAAAATAAAAATCTCATCTTCAAGTGATCACAGTTGTCCCCAATATAACACAATATTAAACAAATCCCAGAAACCTTGCACCTTGCTCTGTTATGACTTTTCAATAACAGCAATTTTACTGCACCACTTTGCTCTGCTTGACATAGCCTATTTACTGATGAAATACTGAGGGGGAAAAAAGTTCTCATGTCTTTACAAACCTGGTCTTGAATTCTATCAAACATGGCACAATGTTTTCAATGTGGACAAAATTGTATTTTAATACAGTCAAAGTTTGGACACATCTGCTCCCGCTGGCTGAATGTGCTACTTTACATACATAACAGACAGGCTCTGCATCAACATTTCAACAACTCCCCTGTAAAAACCTTTCTGTCATAAACCATTGATGCAAAACATGATTAGTGTATTGTTAATTACTGTGAAAGAACCACTGAAAATACTGGGTCAGCAATTTAACGTTGCATTTTTTAACCGCACCCTAAAACATTTGGTGACTTATTTCTGGCAGTTATGACACGGACCAGAGAAACTGATATTCATTAAGCAAACTCAGCTGGAAAACAAACCATGTTCCATTTCATTTTACACCTCATTTAGCAAGCTAAGCAGATAGCCCATTATTGCCTGGTGGCAGAAGACTAGCAGGCCTCTGAAAACAACACTGCTTGGATGGGGACAGAATTAGCACAGCTAAGTGTTTCACACTCCAAAGGTCAGGGGCTGGTAGTGATTGAATATTAACTTATGTTGCACAAATGAAATCAATTACCTTTGTGCTTCATGACAGGAGATCTGAATACAGAGAGAAAAGAGAAAGACAAGTTGAATCTGATGGAAAGGGACAGACACTATAACAACCCAGTGGTTTTACAACCACAATCATTTACAGTCACATTTGCCAACTGGTCATTAAATCTTCTCACAATCAAAGTTCACACCAGTATTCATTCTTTTCTCACATTATACTTGCATTGGAAAAAAAAGACACACTTTTTCCAGGACAAGATTTTTAACAGAAGCTTGAAATGGTTTTGTTGTGTCGTAGTTCCCAGTACTTCTTTGCTGTGTTAACAAGGCCATTTAATGTGTTCTCTCAGCTCGCATCCAACTCTCTGAGGAAACTATTAGTCATCAGCTCTGCCTTTCTACTTCAAAACCAGTTTAGTGACTTTTCAGAATGGTGACGTTTATTGTGTTGCTCTTCTTTTAGCTGTAATTGGATGTATCTCTCAACCCATAATGGTGTGAAAGCTGCAGTTGTGTCCACGTTCACTTTGTCTCCAGGTACAAAAATATCACATGATTATGATAAAAACTGAGACTAGTCCAGCTGAACAACTGTTTTTTTTTTTTTTTTGTATTCATGATTTCAATTCAATTCAACTTTATTTATATAGCATCAAATCATGGCAATGCCATCTCAAGACGCTTTACAGACAGAGAAGAAAACATAATGAAAGCCAATTCATAATAGCCTATATAAGGAAACCAACAGATTGACTTGGAGGGTCCAACTCAATCTCCCATCCTGAGCAAGCACACTGGCAACAGTGGGAAGGAAAAAACTCCCTTTTAACAGGAAGGAAACCTCCAGCAGAACCCGGCTCAGGACAGGCAGCCATCTGCCTCTGTTGTGTGGGGGGAAGAGGACAGAAAGTCAACAGACAACAGGAACTGCTACTCCCGGCCAGGGAGACCTGCTGAGACAGGAGACATACATGTTAATGATGCAACACTGTTAATGGGGGGGGGGGGGGGGGGGGGGGGGGGTTTAAAGGGAAAGATAAAGAAAAAAAGAAAGAAGCTCAGTGTATCAGGAAATGTCCCTCAGCAGTCTAAACCTATAGCAGCATAACTAAGGGATGCTAACCATCGCTAGCTATAGGACTTATCAAACAGATAAGTCTTCAGCCTAGTCTTAAAGGTGGGGAGGGTGTCTGCTTCCCTAACACTAACTGGGAGCTTATTCCATAATATATGTTTATTTCACTAAACACATTCAACAACCTCCACATAATTAATAAGTATTGATGGAAACATGCAATGATACACTTAAGCGATGCGGCTGCTACAAGGAAAAAAAACAAAAGGGAAATTAAAAAATTGAGTTTTGTTCCACAGCTATAATCCTTTATATATATATATATATATATATATATATATATATATATATATATATATATATATATATATTTGTAATTAGAAGATGTAAGTTTGCTCATTGTCACTTATTTACACATTTTCCACACCTGATTCATCCTGTTACTTGGAGCCTTGGAGAGACTGGAACCCATTCGAGCACCACTTTCTGTATCAAACGTCATTTGATTAAATATACCAAGGTGCATTGTTTAGTTACAATCCAGTCATAAGGCAAATGTTTTACTCCCTCTTAAAAGACCTCAGATTGGGGCGGTGGAGCGCGCATACTGCATTTGATACACAGACTGAATCAGGTGCATGAGCTCATTATTATTCTAATGAAATAGCCTTGAGGAACTGTAATCAGGTTAAAGCACTTACCAACAGGAGAGCAACACTGTCTTCTTGTCTAAATCGGCTGCTGTTTTTCCAAGTCATAAAATGACATTTTATTTGATCTCCCAAGGTCTTCTGAGACATCTTTACTGTGTTGTTAATTAGAAAGTAGTAGTAATATATCTCCAGTATTCTTAATCAACTTATACATACATGCAACTCATGCATAATATCTCTTATCTCCAATTTTCCAAATAAGTACAATTAAAGTTGTCACCTGTGGCTGAAGGTAAAGCCTAAATTTTACATTGCAGCAATATTGAAAATCAGAATTATCTGAGAAATTATTTATGGTAGACAAAAACATGTAGTGTTAACAAGATCAATTAAAAGTAAATGTATCATTATCCTGCAGCATCTAGCATCAAGTTACTGTTCTGTTTGTCTACATTTATTGTCACTTTTACATGATCTCTTCTTGTGGCAGACATGTTTTAAAGTCTAGGGGGCTACATCTAAATATGAACACATCATGGAGTGTTTGGGCTGTCAGAGGAGCAAAAGCTTCAAAGCAGAGTCTGCTGTGGCCAAATATAGCTTCTCCACAGGAGTTCAATTCTCTGCAGCTTCTCGTGGTGCTGTTTCAAAGCCTATAAAATGCATACCATTTTAAATGCCTTATACTTTGACACACAAAGTAGGATAAATGGAAATAAAGTCCTGTATGACAGTAAATATTTGGAGAGCTTTAAATTGAAGATTTATTCAAATCGCTCTGATATGACTAACAGGGTGGGGCATTTCTGTGAAGCAGTGAAGTTAATATGTGATTATCTTGTGCAAATGCACTTTTATAACATTGCCTTCTTTTTATTAAGTGGTTTCACAATTATAACCTGCATATATTAGTGCTATCAAAGTTAATGCATAGTCATTGTGGTGATGCAATTTAATTTTAAAAGCTCTCTACAGGACATTTGCAGATTTTCTCAGTGCCCCCTTTAAACAATTAATTTGGCATCCATCTCGCGTCCTGCCTGTACTGTGAGGTCTCCTCAGCCAGTACAAGATCTTTTCTCGATGCTTATTTCTTTCTCTGTTCCTTTGTCTCTTTATTTTTCTCTCTTCCTTCGACAGGGTCTCCTTGTGCTTTACTCAATCAACCATGGTGTATGTTTAAAATGTCCTGCATGTTTGTATCCAATTGCTAGCACACAACACAGCCTTCTGGCAGAAAGTAAAATTTATCTGCAACATTGCATACATCCCATAAAACCATCTGCAATCAGCACGTACTAATGTATGATTTTAGTCCTGATCAACAATATTCCAGCGCTAGAACCAATGAGCTTTTTGATGGATTTAATAGAGTTTTAGCTCCTTATTTCCTCTTCTAAATAACTGTGTGAGCAGCATGGATGGGAGTCCATCTAAAACCTGGGCCTTCTGGGCATTTAATCAATATTTTGAATACTTTCTTAAAGCCTTAAAGAAGAAAAGTTCACTTTCAATTGTATTTGAAGTCTTTATTTGGCCCTTTTACAAAATGTGAGAACATAGTTTTAAAAAAAGATTATATATTTACTGATTTTTAGGATGATGTGCCAAAATTACTGGATGCATCATTGTATTGTTATTGTATCCATTAGTGGGCAGGAGAGAAGAATCAGATGTTTACAGCAAGGTTTTAGCCAAGTTTTTACCATAGAATTATGCAAAAGGTAAAAAATGATTTAATATGATACATATGGCAGGCTAAAGACCACTGTTCATGCATGAACACATAGGTCATATCACATTTAAGAGGAGCATTAAGCGGAGCATCTTCATATTGTTTGATTCTGCTTGATTTCATACTGTTTGATTTTGTGCTTGTGTTGTTCTCACTCATATGTAAGTCGCTTTGGATAAAAGTGTCTGCTAAATGACTGTAGAATAGAATAGAATAAATATTCAGAAATGTTTCAGTTTCATGAAAGTTACAGAAATGACGCTGCCATATCTTAACATATGAGCAAAAATATACAACATAACTATCTAACCTGTCTTGACTATGACCTTTCCAGACTGTATTTTGGTATATAGTAAAAGTTTCATAGAGAGGCTGGATTATTTGGTCCCCACAGCTGAAATCTAGCAGTGACAAGACAGAGCTATGAAAAGATGATACTCAGAAATTACTGGAGCATTGGCTCAAAGGTCAGAGAGGTGGATTGGGACCAAAAGGTCACTGGATTTTTTTTCAGTGACCTACAAGAAAAAAAGTGCACTGAGGCAGTGAATGAAAAGTACTGTCATATCCCATCACTGTTCCTGGATGAAGTTCCCTTGAGCAAAGCAACCAACAAACCCCACCACCACTTCCACACACCCCCATGATCACTGCTGACAGTGTTTCATTAACAACTTACAGATTATTAAAGTAATTTATCAAGGATTCTTCTTCTTTTACTTAACTTAAACTTTGACGTGAACATAACCTCACATACAAGTCAAAGTTTCATCAAAGTATGATCAGTCTCATTTTTTCAACCCAAAAACCATTTTTTCCTCCTCTTAAATGAAGAAATATTCAGCAGTTCTGATGTGACTGATCTGAACAAACTCTTTCACGCTGACATGTCTACTTGTGTTCCTCATTGCTCTTTACGTTTTAACTGCTCAGAAAGGATGTGAGGGAAAGAAGAGACGCAGTCGAATAAGAAATTCATGATTAGATATCAGACTAAAAGAAACATCAAAGTACACGTAGATGCACAGCATATGTATGTTGCAACATTGCACAAAAAGATTTAGAGCAGTGTGTATCTTTAAATGTTCTCTTTTAACTCCACCAGCAGTCTCATCTGTGGTGTGAGGGTACAAAGGAGCTCAAGCTAGCATACTGGGAAAAGACTTACAGATTGGACCCTGGTAAGGAGGAGTGGTGTCTTATAAATGTTATAAGACAAGAATGAACCAGTTGTTTTAGTAAAAGAATAGCAAAAAGGGAAATTTCAGTAGTTGATTTTTTTTTTTTTTTTTTTTTCCCCCCCCTTTTAAGGAACTGCACGGTGGTGTAGTGGTTAGCACTGTGGCCTCCCAGCAAGACAGTTGCTGGTTTGAGCCTTGCCTGTGAGAAGGTTTGAATGGCAGCCTTTCTGTGGGTAGTTTGCATGTTCTCCCAGTGGGTGTGTGGGTTCTTTCTGGGTACTCTGGCTTTCTTCCCACCAACCAAAGACATGCATGTTGAGTTAACTGATTACTCTAAATTGTCCCTAGGAGTGAGTGTGAACGGTTGTTTGTCACTCTGTCTTGGCCCTGTGATGGACTGGCAACCTGTCCAGGGTGTACCCTGCCTTGTGCCCAATGATTGCTGGGATCATGTCCAGCTTCCTGCAACCCTTCATTGAACTAAGCAGTTAAGAAAATGAATGAACGATTTTAAAAAGATAAACATCAATGTTATCCTAATCATGTGAACTTGTATTTCTTGGGAGCTTTTTTTCTTGTCATTTTTCTTTTCGAAACTTAATCCTGGAGCAATTTGCCCCACTGGGGCAACTTTCTAGCCACAATCAGATGACGCTGCACTTGATTAAAGACAAAAATACAATAAAAAGTAAATAAATCAGAAGTCCTTAGGCTTTGACACACCATTTATAGGTTTAAAATGTGTGTGTGTAGCATTTTTGTTTGCTACATATTGCCCAGATAAGCTGACAGTAAGCTGTAAAAAAAAAAAAAAGTTAATATCCCGTTGGCTAAAACCTACTAGCCATAAAGCACATCATATCTGATGATTACTGGCCAAAATAGATTTCAATAAGTATAATCTGCTTTCTGCAATTGGTCAACTGACCTTTAGTCAAAGCATTGCTTTCCCATGAATAATCAATTTTGCACATGTTCAGTGGTTCATTTAACACTGACAGCTGGATTTCTCCATGCATTCAAATGAGATACTGTAGATTATAGCTATAAACAGCTAATGTTAGCAATGCCCTGCTCTCTGCAACATTTATGTTGACCTCAAAGATCCTGGCTTCTTCAAAAGAGAAAAATAAGTTTGTTTGTCCACAAATGACCAGATGACTTGACGTAACATTTTCTTTTACTGTTCCGACATTGTGCTGTAGTACATATCTGCATTCCTCATCACCTACCCTTGTGAGTTAGTGCTCTTTACCAGCACAGGAAGGAGAAGTGGCAAGTGTTGATAGTCTGGCAGATCTGATTTGTCAAGCAATTACTCTGGGTAGGTGCCATGGTGGCTTTGCCGAGCAACGCTACTCAATGAAATAAATGTGTATTAGTCCCTGTCTGAGCTCACAACATTTTCTCACTGTTCATTGCATTCTTGAACCTTGTGTACTGCAAATTACTCTCAGTCAAAAAGGCACAGGGGAAAACTCCGTTCCAAATCTGGGATAAGGGATAAAATCGTGGGAGATCATGGTGACAAGGCATTTTGCAGAAGAACAAAACACTTCAGCTGTGATAAAAGTATTAGCATTTTCAATGGAGTGGAAAAGCATGAGCACATGGATGGGGAAGCAGAAAACCCAGGTTAGGCAGAGTCACAGAAAATCAACATGTCAACTCAAACTCAAACTTCTAACTCTGACCCAAAAAATCTTTCACATTCAGTTTCAATGAGGGATGCTTAGGCTGTTAGGGAGCAAAAATAAGTTTCAAGCGCTTGCTTCCGTTCTTTGCTTGTGTAGTTCTATGACTGAGGTCAGGTTAGGAGTTTTTGGCAAGGGTAATTGTAAAAGAACTATGTGTTTTTTGCATGTGGACAATGACTAAGAAACCAAAGATGCATCTTTATGATGTATATCAAAGGACTTGAGTCCACAGTGAAACTTGGTGGACAGAATCCACATGGTTTATTTATACCATCATGAATTGCAAAAATGGAAATATATGTTATTTTTGCAGCTAGCGTGCTATGTTTTCTGCTGATCTGTTTGTGTATTTGCCACAAAGGTATCAGCACATGCATGTGTAGAGCACATGTTGAGACATTTATATGACCTAATGAGAGCCTTGCACATGAGGGTTTGTGTGGGTGGCAGGTTGGTGGTGTTTGTGTTGGACTGTGTGACTTGCAGTCACAAGTCTGTGTCAACTTGTTTGAGGTCAAGCTGTGGAATCCAGACGAGTGGGTGTCTGTGGTCAGCTGTGGTAGAATGTGGATTTCCCCCGTATGGTTCTCGCCAACCTGGGTTGCTCAGAAACCACTATGACTGTTCTTGGACGCTAGCCACTGTAAAGGAAAAGGAGAAAAAACAGTTCTTGCAGTGCAAGAGCCAGTCACTGTTTCCTTTATTTCCTGAGTAGGTTGCATGGGAAGAAAGATGCAATCATTGAAACCTCATTAAATTTAAATGCATCCCTATTTCCGTCTTCTATTTAAGGATTGACTCGTCATTCATGTAAGAATAATTTTCATGCTGAGAGGTTTTTGTGTGGTTATACATATATATAGACAATTGGGCAATGGAACAAATTAAACCAAAACAACTCGATATGCTGTTAGAAAAAGTTATATTTTTTGTCCTGCTTTTTCTGTGATCAAAATAAAAAGTTGTGGTCACAGTCATCAAGTCAGTCAGTCAGTAATTTTCTGGACCGCTTAGTCCAATTAAGGGTCGCAGGGAAGCTGGAGCCTATCCCAGCAATCATCAGGCGAGAGGCAGGGTACACTATAGACATGTCGCTAGTCCATCACAGGGCCAACACAGAGAGTACTCCTCAAGTCCCTTACTAAAATCCTACAACTTGGTCAGTCAGTTAATTCTGCCCTTGTGCAAGCTAACAGTCACAAGATACATATATGTTGGCTGTGAAAAGTCTCAAAGTCTCCAATACACACATGTAAGAGTCTGCAATGCATTTCATGAAAAATTATTAGGAAAAAGTGGCCAAAAACAAGAAAAAAAAAAAAGGACATTTGTTCAAGTTCACCAAAAAATCTACCTGAAACACTCCCCAAACATATGGAAGAAGGAAGAAAAAAGTCAGAACAAACTGATCTTTCTGGCCATCAAAACGTATTACTTCTCATTATCCTGACAACTCTGACCCCACAACAAAGAGCGCTAGGCAGCATCATGTTACTTGGATGTTTATCATCAGTAAGGATTGGGAAATTAGCCAAAATGGGAGAAATGATGGATGATTCAAACTACAGGAGAAAATTTAAGGAGAACTTGGGCTCCCATTCCAGAAAATGAAAATCTTATTGTTGGCTCACTGTTAAGAATAAAAATGACCTAAAGCATCATGAGAGGGGCTTGAGGCAGTATATGTGAATGCCTTTGAACGATCCATCAAAGCCAGGACTTCAATCTGATTAAGAATCTGTGGTACAATTTAAAGATTGATGCACACCAGCAGATTCCATCCATCTTATAATAGTTGGATCAGCTTTGCTGTGAAGAATGGGAATGGTCATGAATCCCCCAGTATGGGAGAAGTGGCAAATTCATGGAGACCTATACCTAAAGACTTTAAAGTTTTTTAAAGAGGCTCTATTGTGCTATTTCTACTTTTCTGAGCTTTCTACAGTGTTATAGTATTGAATACACATCAGACATATGAGCAGCGCAATTTCTTTTTTATCACCTAATGCGTGTGTGAGTTTTCCTGCACTCTATGTTCATTTTCAAAGGCAATGGAATCGATTGGTTTTAGAGAGTTTTCTTCTACTTTGAAATTTTAGTGACACAGGCAGGACATAGGGTGGAGCTTTTGCTGTTCCCTTGTTTCTGGCAGAAACTGATCTGAGAGGATCAATACAAAATGAATGAAGGGGTTTTGAAATATGCTTCATTATTTTTTGCCCTTCTGGACTTGCATGTTATGATAAATTCAAGTGAAATGTGCATAATAGAACAACTTTAATTTCTTTTTCAACTTCAAAGGGAAACAAATTCTATAAAAAGCCATTTTAATTTCAAGTTGTATGATGGGAAATAGTATAAATGCCAAAAGGGGAAGCACTTGATCAAGTATATCATGTGTTTTCACCATCTGACAACAACAAATCCACATTTTTAGGCCATCATTTGTGCTGCCCCAGTTGAACAATCACTGATTACTGATCATGACATACTTTCTGTCAATTATATCCTGTCAATCATAAGGGGTTGATTTACAAAGGTGAGAATAATGGCATTTATTCCAACTGCACACTAATTAAACTGGAAACCCGTCCAAGGTGTACCCTACCTCTCGCCTATTAAAGGCTAGAATAGCCTTCAGCTTCCCTGCAACCATGAATTAGAATAAATGGTATAAAAAAATTAATTTTAAAAAAAAAAAAAAAAACATCTCCATATATTCTATCTGTAGTATGCATTCATAAGTCACCTCCTGCCCAGATTTACATTATTATACACAATTTTTTGTCCAGTGTTGATTTCTGAAGCAACACCAGTCACACAACAGGCAGGTCCAGGTGGATTGGACAAGTTGTCTAATTAAAGGGAAATTAAGTTTTTTTTTAGTTTGTTTGTTTGTTTGTTTTGTTTTTTGTTTTATTGTACATGAAAAGACTGCAAGACCTTTCATCTTTTATTTATCTCTTCAAGTCAGAGCACTGTTTTAAACTTATAACCAAACACTCATGAATGTGTATCAAATTATGAAATCAAGAACAACATTTTTAAGTTTGACAGTTAGGAAACTGGTCCCACTTAATGACAATAAAACTATGGGACTCTGACAAACCCTGACTGATTGCTGGCATTTCCATCCTTCATTCAAGTCTCCCTTGCTGGCTTTCACAGTTGGCCCCAGACCTGAACAACATGGAGGCCTAAATGTCACAGCGCCTTCTTCTCCACAGAGGTGAGACAGCAGGGCACCTTAAGTGCTGCTGTACCCACTCAACATCCAGCATTAAATGCTTTTAGAGGAGAGAATGGATGGGCAAATTACATAAATTAAAGTATTTAAAATATGGAACTTTGACTGTGACATAGTCTATAAAAGCATTTCATCTAAACATTAGTGTTCACACTGCTAGTTTTTATGTTCACCTTTTCAGACTTGAAAAGGGAAAAAAAAAAAAAAAACCTTGGTTTAGTGTTATTATTTTATATAACAAGTTTTCTTTTGGCAAATGCTAAGAAGCTGTTCTTTTCTGACATTTTTTAACAATTTGATCCTCTTTGAATCACAGCTCATAATGATTCTTAGAAAACTGAAGATGCCCATCATTTTTATTACGACTGTATGCAGGACGTAGATAAATAACAGACAAACCACAAGCAGTCCAGAAAGGAAAGACAGACCAAGCAATGGAAGATAGCAGATGTTAGGATAATAGTCTTTTCCTCATGACTCTTTCTTCCCTGACATTATTGGTTGGGAGATTGGATATTACAGCAGAGATAACAGTCTTGATCTACAGGTTCCCTGCATAAATCCATGGCTATCTTTCTTCAAAGGCAGGTAAACAGGCAAACTGGATTAAAAGATCTTCTCTTCTAGCATGGCCAGTACCGAATATTCAACTAGACATGGTGCAATACACATAAAATCAATAGAGCAGTTGGAAACTTCATGAGGGGCGAAATGCTAATAAGCTCCCATCTGGCCATATTATTCATAGACTGTTTGATACTTTAGATATAAGATTCCCAGCAATCTGAAGGATGTAATACACATCTTAATGCTCTGCCAACAACGTATATAGAGATAGCAGTCCATTTCTCACATTATAACCCAAAGATGGGAATCTGAAGACAACTGATCTTTGTAACTCATTCAAATCTTTATGAAAAAAAAGCGCTCTCTAGAGATAATAAATGTATCTTGAAGTCATCTCAAATTGTACATATATATATATATATATATATATATATATATATATATATATATATATATATATATATATATATATATATATATATATTTATATCATACATATTCACACTTTTTTCCACATATATCTATAATTACAGATATATTATATTATAATATGTGTATAATTCTGTCAATACATACTGTACAACTGCAGTGAGTTTTGAAGAAGAATGGTAGGCTTGGTTAGTTTTTTCATCAGCAGTTTGGTGTGACTAGAAAAATTGCTGCAGGCCTAATTGGAATAATTTAACTGCTTGCTTTGAAGTGTAAAATACGTGTGCTAGACTAGAGGTTCCTGGAAGGTCAGTGCCAGAGGCACTACACAATGATCCTTTGAGATAGAATGGCACAGATGGATCATCATTTAGGTTTTATTTCTTCTAAATATACATGGTCATTCATGCTTCCTTTATTGATATGGAATAACTTGAAAATGTCTAATGGCATAAGAAATAAAGCCATCTCATCAACAGCTTTATCATGCATCTTTCTTCTTATTTTTTTTGCTGTATAAAACCCCAAACTTACAGAGGCAAAGTATGCTTTGCACACTTTTTCACACTGTAGATGTGCAAATGTGTTTTCAAAGATGTAAATGTACTCCCAAGGCATTATTGCAGCCCACTTCATGGAAATATTGTGTTAGTTGAGATCTGTAAAAAAATATGAGTAAGATAAAAGTGTTGAGAATATAAAACTAAGGTTTACAGCTGGATATCAGTTTGCTGCATCATTAGGCTTGTCTTAGCATGTGAAGACTACTCAGCTTCTAGTAACAACAATTTAATTTCATAGGAAAAATAAAATTTAAAGGAAAAAAAAGTCTTCCCTCACCCACCCTTTCCCATCTTCTCTGGTTGTGGCGGATGACTATTCATCTCAAGCTCAGGTTCTCTACCAGAGTCCTGAGAGCGTGAAGGTCCTATGCAGTATTTAAGCTGCTATTTGGACTGCTCTTCTGAATGGATGATGTCTGATGTCTCACCAGATATCTGTTGGAACCACTTCTCCAGTATGGGGGCACGGCCCCCAATGCTCCAGTGACTATGGGTACCACTGTTGCTTTCACCTTCCAGGCCTTCTCCAGTTCTTTTTAAGGTCTTGGTACTTCTCTAGTGTCTCATGCTCCTTTTTCCTGATATATTTTCATCATTGTGGATGAATATATTGATAACTTCCTCTGCTGCTTGTCCATGATGTCTGGCTGGCCCCATTTTGTCAGTCTGAATCTCGAAGTCTCACAGAATCTTAGCCCTTTCATTCTCCACCACCTTGGGAGGTGTCTCCCATTGGGACTTAGAGGTTTCCAGTCAATATTCTACACAGATGATTCTATACCCCATTCCTGCTACTTGATTACAGCAAGGGGTATTATATTCATTCATTCATTTTCCGAACCGCTTATTCCAGTTCAGGGTCGCGGGGAAGCTGGAGCCTATCCCAGCCGGTTTTTGGGCGACAGGCAGGGTACACCCTGGACAGCTCGCCAGTCCATCGCAGGGCCACACACAGAGAGACGAACAACCACTCACGCTCACATTCACTCCTAGGGGCAATTTAGAGTGACCAATTAACCTATCATGCATGTGTTTGGATGGTGGGAGGAAGCCGGAGTACCCGGAGAGAACCCACGCATACACGGGGAGAACATGCAAACTCCACACAGAAAGGCCACTGACCAAACCAGCCAAGGATCGATCCAGTGACCTTCTTGCTGTGAGGCCACAGTGCTATATATATATATATATATATATATATATATATATATATATATATACATATATGTATGTATGAATGAAGAGTACGAAATGAGAACATTTTAAAAGTTAAAATTACTTTAACTCACAATGTTGTTGACTCTTAATTAGAGAAAAGCTAGAGCTTCTAGTTAAAGTGTGTAAAAATACACTTGAAGTTCTACTTTGGCCAGGTATGTTTTCTATTTCTTCTTTACTGTTTTAAAATTATTTGTATTTTTCCAAGCCCTGTGAAGGACTGGCGAGCTGTCCAGGGTGTACCCCTCCTCTCGCCCATAGACTACTGGGATAGGCTCCAGCTTCCCTGCGATCCTTAATCGGACTAAGCGTTTTGGATAATGAATGAATGTATTTTTCCAGAAATTAATAGAGCTTGAGCACACAATGTTCATGTCTGTGTCTACTAGTTGATGTATTAATCAATTAATATCCATTAAAAAAAACAAAAATGTTGCATTTTGAGGCAAATATTGTTGTTCAATTAAAATGTGATTAATCGAGATTAATTAGTTTATTACATAGCCTGTAATTAACCATCATTAATCACACTCTTGTATTACATGTTGAGTTCTGCTAGAGGGATCAAATGAGTATTAACATGAGAAAACACGATTTATTTCTCAATGTATTTTCTCTATTGAAATGCAGTCTTCTTTTTTATTGCTAAAATTGTAGAAATAAAGAAATCAAGGCTGAATTGTTTGTTCTTTTCATATCTATTCTCATCAACTCAGTCAGCTGATGACAAGCATAAGGTTCCCAGAAATAGATTTTCTGCAACCTTAGAAAACAGAATACTTCAGTGTGCACAGAAACCACTCTTTTTTTTTTCTTTTTTTTTTTTTTTAAAAAAGTGGATATTGTAGCATTGTACTGGGACTCAAAACATTGCTTTTCACTTTTGTTTGCCTCTATTAACAATGCTGTAACATTTCAAGGCATTTCCAAGAATAATTTTTCATTCTCATTTGAGCAGATAAAAGCATGCTTTTGATTTATTCCAAGCCAGTTTTGCACACCATCCTCTTGGCATTGTTAGAACTTTATTTAGCAATGATGACAATAAATGATGAATGCAAAGCAAAGCAGCTTTTCACTTTGCACTAAAGCAGATTCAGAATGTGTCGCATGTGTTGCCGTTTAATGAGAAAATTAATCAAGTGAGGAGTTCGAGGCAATGAATCAGGTTGTCACCGTGCATTGTGTTGCACACCAGGAGACTGACAGTGCGGTTAAAATATTTCTCATGCTGACATCTGACTTAAAAGAGGTAATCCAAGGTTTTATGGTAGGACTGCAGCTTTGGAAAACAACACACATGCTGCATGTGGACAGAACCAGACAGGTTAATACAAACATGGCCAATTCTTCCTGTTTATCCCACTGTTCAACCTGATCACAGCTGCCTGTCAGACGGTTCGTTGGATCTGAGCTGCTTTATCTATCTGACATTTGCAAATGACTTTTACCTGAAAATGTTCTGTGTCGCCTAATGGCCGACAAATACCAACCGATTTTACTGAAATGAATCCTCATGAAATGTTTATTATTAATTAACCAGCCTGTTTAATGGGAAACTATTTTTTTCTCTTATCGTCATCACAATACGGATCAGATGAGATCAACTCTAAATGAGTCAAAGGGAAAAATATGAAGACAGGATTTTTTGTTCTAAAGATTCGCTCAAAATAACTTTGAACTTTGCAAAAGGAGAGAATAAAGCGGCAAATAAAAATTTCAGCAATTTTGTCCACTCCACCACATACCCCTGCAGCCACATTTTGTGTCAGTATTTCTTAGTATCAACCCCTCAACTAAAGTTATCTTTGGCATCCATCAACTTCACTACAACAATTTCTGTTCTCTCCTCCTTTTTTCTTACCTTCCCTTCAGTTTCATCAGCCAGCCTGTCAGTCATGTATCTGTTCAATAATTCAGAACTATATTTTTCTCTCTTCTTCTGATAAAGAGAAATCACAGCCTGTTGGTGCTGTGAAAGCTGCTGCAACCCAAGACTTGGCCGTGAAATTGGAGTGCCAGGCAGGCATTAACCTGGCTGGGTATGTACATATTAATATGCTCATTATCTGCAGCACGGAGAGACACGTGGTCCACGCTACCCTGGTGACATTCAAAAGGACACAACGCAAAGGCACATGTGTTAGCATTGGAAAACACTGTGTGTGTATGTGTGTAACCTCCTTGTAGGTTTATGCAGAAAGCTCTCTGGAGCCAAACACACAAAACACATGTGACAGAGTCTACTTTTAAACAGCCATCGTCATTTTCACAACTTCCTGTCAATTCCCCCAACAGAAAGGTGCCGGACAGCATTATCAATCATGTGCCGCTCGTGGTTAAGAGCCAGTGAAACACCCCCAGGAAAGAAAGAGCAACTTGGAAATGCTAAAAACGAATTCTCCGTCATACACATTTTGTTTAAGAATTAAACAAATTTGCCCGGAGTGAGAACATATCCCTGCTGCTTATTTGACCTTGTGAGTGTTCATTAGGTTGCTGTAAGAGTCAAAGTCTAAATGAATGTGTACTATCACCAAAACACAGGACATGTTTGGCTAGAGTAGGGACAGGAATGGAGTATGGCAGGATGAAGCAAACAAAGGATGATGCCTATTTTATAAAACAAACAAAAAAAGCCTTACATTTCTTTAAGACAATATTTTGCATTGTCTGGATTTGTGTAATGCTTCATCAGTAGGTTTGTGTTGTTATTTCAGTCTACGTTAATGTACAACACTATTAGTTCCTGCAGGTCACTGAAACTCCTTTTGCAATGAGAATTGACCTTAACTTTAATAATTAACTTGAACTTATCGGTCATGGATGTTTTCCAGTTAAAAAGCTACCAGCGTTATTTCATTACCATGCAACAGTCATTGTGTGGCAGAAGTACACACTGAACGTCTACACTATTTAGTGTAGCATTATGATCCGCTGACTTTAGAAGTGGAGTTCCTTAGTGAATATGTAAATGCTAATTAGCCTCGCTGAATTCCTCTTGTTCTACAAACACAACTTTATAAATCTTCCAGCTGTTTTTCATAACAGGCTGACCTGCTAAAAAGTATTGTGATAGGTGCAAAACTTACTGGAAATCTCTTCTCTCACTCTCCTTGTATTCCCCTTGTATTTATTTTCTCTCTACATCAAGATAACATTACTTTGCAAAATGTTATGGAATACTCTTTTGATTTTGTCAGTCTGTTTAATGATTTTCTATTCTCAGAGTGGACAAAAACACATTTTCTTATAGCCTGACTCCTTGTTCAGTCTATCAAATTTACTCCCAGTGGACTGGAGAAACATTAGTACAGCTCACTCAGCTTTTTGCCAGAGGAGACAGGATAGGAGCAATGGGACACGGATCATAAGGGCAGCCTATGGTGCTGGTGAATAAAAGAATTTAAGGCTATATTTCTGTAGCACAACCTCAGGGACGGATGTGGGTGGAGGACATTTCACACTCGCTCAGCAAGTTGCATGAAGCTTTGAGAAACTTGACATTACACTGCTTTATGAGTGTTGTACATGAAATTTTAATGATTTGCAGCAAAGTAAGAAATATTAAATATACATGCTATGAATAGTCCATATGTATCATTTGAAAATTACATACTGCCGGGGGTTACAGTGTGGGATGGTGCTGTGGTCAGCACTGTTGCCTTGTAGCAAGAAGATTCAAGGTTTGAATGTTTTGTTCAACCGGGGCCTTTGTGCGCAGACATTGAATGCTCTTTTTCTACCTAAGTGGGTGTTGTTTGGGTAGCTTCCTCCCACAGTTAAAAGACACATGTCTTAACTGGTGAGTTTAATTTAGCCTCAGGAATGTGTGTGAGTGGGCATCGCTGTCTGTTTGTATTAGTCTTGTGCAGCACGAGCCCGCCTCTCACACAGTGTCTGATGATGAACAGCCACCTTTAACATAAAGCTAATTGGTGAAAAGATAATAACAGTTTGCTGCATCACTGCCTCAACGCTGCTGTCATAGTTTGACTTTCATAAATAAATAAAAACTACAATTCGTGTGATGCCACAACAATACACTCTCTTTTCCCATTGTACGCTTGAAAATGATCATCTGAGTTAAGATATTAAAACTCACAATTAAGGCTGTGATCACGTGATTGTAGATCTTCTGGAGATCTTCTTGATTAATTATACTATAATAATTTTATCTAAAAAGCCTGTTGTACAAAATCTGATTTTTGTCTTCTGTTCTCTAAATAAATTGCACTACAAACAGTACCAACATATCATATGATAATAAACAGTACATTACAATTTATTTTAGGATTTTGTTGTGTTTTGTCTTGGTTCCAGGGTCTACACCTTTTCTCGTCTTACAATTGCTGGGATAGGCTCCAAGTTCCCTTAATTGGCTTAATTAGAATGAATGAACGAACAAATGAATGAATTTATTCTTCTTTTCTTTTTTTTTTTCTTTTTCTTTGGGGGGGAGGGGGGGGGGGGGGGCTTCTTTAAGGGCTAAATAAACACAAATTAAAGGTGAGAAATTTATGCCCAGATTTTTTTGGACCAGGTTTTAAGGAGTTCATTTTTCTTGACAAAAGAAATTTTCTCAGTTTCTGTCATTATATTACTATAAACACATTCCCAGAACCAGTCCTGCCATCCAATGTATTACTCATTACTCTGCTGTTGTCCATTTCATTATTTTTATTTTACAGATTTTAACTCACTCTATTTGATGTTCATTTTTATGAGAAGCAGGAGGTAAAAATTTTTTGCAGTATGTTTGTTATCTTTCATTGTTGTGGTCACCAGCACTGCAGTGGTATAATTAATTAGGAGCAAACATTAGTTGTTACCTGCTGTTTTTTTTTTATCATAACCCATTTCAATAACCTGTCTTCATTCCCTTCTTTAGAGAGAAACCTGATTTTCAGGCTTAGAAAGAGCTGACACAATGAGTTCATAAGATGGTCAAGGCTGATGGAGAGATTTTCTTGGGAGCTGATGGTACATTTTCTTAACATTTTGCTGTTGTCCTGAGAGACCTGCGATCTAATGAAGAGACGCAATGAGCCAGGGACAAGTTGGCCTAGGACATTTCAGCTGTGAAAAGGAGTCAAACAGTAAAGTGTGTTATTTACCATACTTAAGACCATAAAGAAGAAGTTGGATTGAAGCCTTTTGTACGATGCCTTTAAAGGAAAAATCTAAAAATCCATATCGAGGCCACTTATAATGTTCATCCATACATATCTGGAATAATCTAATGAATACAGTTTTGTTTTGTTTGGGGGTTTTTTGTTTTTTTTTAATTATTCTAATAGTATTTTATACATTTCTACACAATTTTCTCTTACAGAAGAAAGCTAAATAAAGAAAGAATAAAAGCAAGCGATTAATCAAATATTAAATTGTGAAGTCTGCATTGGCTGTTATACGTTAGAAATTGAAAAGTTTTGTCATTTTGATGACATGATACATGTATCCCGGGGTGAAAAGCGGAACATGTCATGATTTTCATCATGTTTAAACAAACATTCTGACATGATCCGAAATGATTACATTTGTTTGGGGACATGCATTATGCAAATAAGCCATTATATAGTAATTCCTGAAGTTGGCAGCGCTGTGCTTAAGCTGATTATATCAAAGTCTTTCTGTCTGTTTGCATTGCATGTTAATTTGTTGATACCAAGCTCATTTTCTGTGTTGCCGTCATAAATTATGAGCATGTATTTACATGAGGAACATTTTAATGGAATAATATCTTCTGACGGTACTTTAATGCTTGTCAGTAGAAATAAAAGAAAATAATATTGATGAGGCGTTCTGAAACAGCCCTCCCACCCTCATCAAATACAGGCCTAAAGACCATCCATATAACCCAAATGTTTGCCCTCAGCTGTGACATGAAGCAGTTGATGTTTCCTAAAAAGCTCCAGGAGACATCACATTATGGATACGTCTAAATTTTTAAGACTTCTTGGCACACAAACACACATACATGCATACCCATGTGAACACACGCCCTTCTGCTGGCTGCCCTGAGCCGTCCCCTGACTAAAACCACTTGTTTACTCTGTGATCCGATGTTTGGTTTCCAGACTGCAGTGACCTGGGAGCAGGGCAACTTTCTGTTGCAGTGCCTGCCCCATGGCCACTGTTCCCTGGATGAAGATCAAGGCTGTCTGGGTTTGCTCAAAACATAACCACTGTGAGACAAAGACCCAAACACTGCCTACGTGGAGAAAGTGAATGAGGCAGACATGCTGGATGCTGTTGACAGGAAAATTAACATATGAAAAAACCTCTGGTGTCTGATGTGACAGGTCTTACAAATCCACCACCATATTGCTTCTAATAAATCATGCACCTTAGCTATTTATTTGTGCAGTATAATAATATATTTCAGTGCATATCAGTTTCATTGTTTTTTTTTATTCCCAGGGTATTGTTTTTTTGTTGTTTTTTTTTTGTTTTTTTTTTTTAGTTTTATTAGAGATGAAGTCTATGTTTTGAATTAAAGCTTAAGCTCAAAACTGTGTTGGATGATGAATATTGTGAACAGCAGCAAAGTCAAAGTTTGGATTTTTTAAAATATTTCTTATGAAGGTGAGCGATCGATGCACTCATAATGCAAGAGAAACTGCAGAGCCAGCCCTGGCCTTCCTCAAATAACTATCGACTACTGCACAAGGTGACCCAACAATTACCAGGAAATATATTGATCATCCTGACATTGATGGTTAGTTTTGTAAAATTTGGAAAAAGTTAATGGTATTCAAAACAAAAATATTTTTAAAACAGCAGGGCTAGCTCACACATTTGCCAAGTTTTATGATGTTCCACCTTTCATGTGTGTTGGGCGACACACTGGGTGGGATTTTAATGAGTTAACAAACTTTCTGAGTATTGTGGTGTAAACAAGTTTCACACCTGACAGAGCGCAGCTTCATCATTAGGCGCAGGACTCACCCCTTGCCATCAATACACAATTATTCTAATGCAATTAAACATGACTCTTCCTCTATTCTTTTAATCAATACTGATCATTTGCTATAATCACAGGAAATGTGTCATCAAGATCCAGCCAGGGTGTCACTCCTGTAATTAAGACTCAGCACTCCTCATGAAAACCACTGAGCAAAACAGGCCTGTTGCTCTGACTCTTTAACCCCATTCTTCCTTGGTAAAATCCGGTGCTGTCTAATTATGGGCTTCCAGCATGTAAAGTCATAGCCAAACACAACAGGAGACATGCCATTACACACACACACACACACACACACTGGCAATGTAATCAGAAGTGGAATGCCAATTTCTCACTAAATTTGTGTGTCTGTCGTGTCCTTTTATATGTGGATTTTAGAATCATAGCAAATGCCCTGTAATGACCTATGTGTCAACAAGCGAGTGGGGCAGAGCAGTAACAGGATGTGGCCCATGAGGAACAGCAGATGAGCAATGCCAAATTCTTGTGTAACAAAAAGCCAAAGCAGCCACAGCCAAGAAGAGGAGGAGAGAGCCAGTAAGTATGCTGCACGTACACGTTAGTGAGGACGGTGCCACATCATCCACATAGCCGAGGTGTTTTTTGTGAGTGTTTCTCATGATGACCCGCAAAATGTCATGCTAACCCAGCACTGCAGGTAAAATCCTTTTCAGAGAATCTCATCCCAATTGGAGGCAAAGCACAGAGTGCCTATTAATGCCAGAAATACAGAGTATCATGTGATACTGCACAAAACAAGTCTCATAAATATATGTACGCTATATATAATACAGAGTGGTGTTTGTTGATTTGTTATCCCTCTACTTTTGATATGGATAAATCAAAAATATGAACTGGTCAGACTGCTGCATGGGGGATACCGGTCTCCAGGTTCATTTTAATAATTCCCGACACTTTACCTTGACAAAGTTCCAAAATTCCTCTCCCTAACACAAACCTCTGTGACACTGATTCGCATTAGCTGATGTTAATATTTTCTCCAACCACACACTTCCCAAC
The DNA here is from genome assembly GCF_933228915.1 of Telmatherina bonti. NCBI lineage: Eukaryota > Metazoa > Chordata > Actinopteri > Atheriniformes > Telmatherinidae > Telmatherina > Telmatherina bonti. The sequence goes on from NC_136612.1 coordinate 21,105,526, forward strand.
TAATCTGTACTACACAGCTGCAAATTTATTCCTTCACTATACAAGTTTTAATAGCAAAATTATTTAGAACAAGAGGAAGAAGAGCAAATGATGAAAGTTGTCATTTAGATTGATAGACCAGGATGTTTTGTTTTTTTTTCCAAAGTTAATTTTCAAAGTCAAATTCAGTGGCAAAACTGACATTAGCCTTTTACCTTGCCAGTGTTTGCAAACAGCTACTAAATCTACCACCTCCTCGTGGATATGTGTCATGAGTGGGTCATCATAAATGGTCCACATTGTAACTATACTCAGTTAATTATAAGTTAAAAGTATTTGCAAATCATTGTATTATGTTTTTGGTTTTTTTTAGTTTTGCTTTACAAAATGTCCCAACTCCATTGGAATTGGGGTTGAAGTAGTATTTCTGTGTTTTTCTGGCAGTGATAACATTGTTGTTGGGTTTGGTGGACTACTGTAAAATAATTCAAATTACTGCAGTAATTTTATTTTTTGGTTTCATAATTTATTTGTTTTTTAGTATGTATTTTTGTGTATGTGTGTGTGAGCACACATGTGCATGTATTGCATTGTTGTACTGTGGGTATCTGTAAGTGTGTTGATATCCAGTTGCTATCTTGTGATCCAGTGTGGAAAGTGAAACTTAGTTGTAAAGTGACGCAGTAACCCATAAGTAAAAAGTAAAAATCTTTTCAGCCTCGGGACGCTGCTGGGTAATGATGGTTCTTGGAATGTATATCATAAATCTCACTGTGCTGTCAAATCAAATCAGAAACGCATATTTTTAAGATCATAAAGTCAAATTGTGCTACTTTAAGTACACCACATTCACAACTTGGGGATCTGCTGTATGTCTACCATATAAATCCATTAATTACCTAAATCCAACATGGAAATTGATTTAGCATCAAATTGATTATTGGCCATAAGGAGGAATCAGTCATTCTCAAGGGTAAAAGATCTGATGTCACAGCAGGTCCTGGGAAAAACTATTCTGTGCTTTCATTATTCGGTGGCTTGATTACTGTAAAAAATTCTATTCTGGCCTTCCTACAAATAAACACCTGCAGCTTATGCAGAACTCTGCTGCTCGAGTCCGCACTAAAACCAAGAAAGTAGACCATATAAATCCAGCTCTGAGGTCTTTACACTGGATGCCTGTCTGTCAGAGGATAGACTTTAAAGTTCTGTTGCTTTGTCTATAAAGCCCTGAATGTTTTAGGACCAAAATACATGAAAGCCCTCCACTTTATGAACCTATCAGACCCCTCAGGTCATCTGAATCCAGTCTTTTATCATTTTCCCAAGTCAAAACAAGACATGGAAAAGCTGCATTTAGCTTCTATGCACCACTGTCTGGAGCAAACTCTCAAAAAACCTCAGAGCAGCTGAAACACTCAGTTTATTTAAATCTACCTTTTCTCAGCTGCATTTCAGCAGCTTTTCATTTTAAGTCCAAAACTGCAAATCTTCTTTTAAGATAGAATTGATCATGATTTTAATAGCTTTTATCTAATGTTATTTCCTTTTCCTTTTTTCCCTTTTTAATTTTAAGTTGTGGTTCTTGATGTCTAATGTTTTAATGTCTCTATAAAGCACTTTGAATCACCCTGTTATTGAGGTGCCCTATACAAATACACTTGACTTGCCTTGCCTTAATTTCTTTTGGGATTTATTTCAACACTGAAGAAACTAAATTCTATGAATATATAACTTTTGTAATGACAGTCTAAGAGCAGTACCCAAACATGTATTATTAGGAATGACATCTCACTAACAGCATCATCATTATTTGCTCATGCACATTAGTTTTGTTTGGTTGAGCAGTGATCCAGCTTCAGCTCTACTGGAGGAGATACAGCCTGAGATCTGCCTCTGAGGCATCACATTCTGACATCCAGAAAGCTAATGTGACAGCATACTGCCACTGTGACTGTGCTAACTAATAACCTTGCTGTAATATAATACATAGCTCTGCAACAGCGGGTGATCACAAGTCTGGTCTCTTTCACTGTTAGGGTATTGTTGTCAAGGCTTTGGACAAGGTGTTAATTTAACCTTCCAAGCCACTGAATGTGATTTTCAGCGATTTTTATTTTCGTTTTAACAATATGCATTGTAAATGAAGTGCTGCTACTGCAAAAATAAAAGACCACTTTCTCCTATATCCTAAAGTGCAGCATTACAACAGTTTTCTAAGTTTCTATTGCAGACATGTTCTTTTTGCCCTTTTCATTGTTCCTTTGTTGGGGACCCAGGCTGTCTGTTCCAGCTGAATTCACAACTCTTTGTTGTAAGAGACCATTTAAAAATGCATGTGTGTGTATATACACACACCCACATTAACACACGTAACAATCAATCTAGACTAGAGAGGATGAAATGTGACTCTTTGGTTCTTTTTAGAATATTTCTAAAGAGCCAATTATAAAAGTTCTCCACCTCACACAGTTTTAAAGACATTTAGCAGAAACATAGAACAAACAATATATCAATGCATTTTACCCGTTTTCAAGAATACTAAAGTGGCGCAACCAGACCATTCTCCAACAAAGAGAAAGTGGGTCATGCAGAGGAGGAAAGATTATTCTTTTGTTGGTATTTTTCAGATTACCAGTTCAGTTCTAACCAGTAGTCTACAAAATGTGTTAGATTTTAGTCAGATAACAAACAAATGAGATGTGTTTATTATCTGACACTAAGTAAAACTATGTTTGAATCCTGACAAACATTAGTATGTAAGATGCAAGAATTACAAATAGTAATTTTCAGGTTCTTCTCCTGCATTGTACAGTGTATCTTATCTTCACTTTCCTTTTCCTTGATGTTTACTTGCTCACTGAGTACTAAGAATAAGTCTTCTAAATTTCTTTTTTGGGAATAAAGAATATGCCAGGGCTTCTCTTATGATGGACCATTTTGCAATACCAGTGGTTAGTTTCACCCTGTCTGCACATGATGCTGCACAGACATGAAACGAACCCTTCATTCTTATATTTTCTCGACCAGTTAGTCCAGTTTAGGTTCACAGGGAAGTTGGAGCCTATCCCAGCAATTATTGGCCAAGAGGCAGCGTACACCCTGAACAGGTCATCAGTCCATCACACGGTCATCTTTACCATTTCAGCAGACAACAGGGGAGCATTGCGCGGCAGGCTCAGAAAGATTCAGCAAGTCATGTTTTTACATCACCGTTATTCATACTTGTTTGAAATTGGCAGTTTAATGTGAGTTTGAAAAAGAAGATAACAATGGATATCCATCCTTTGGTCTTAGAAAGTGGTAAAGAGTAGGACCTTGAGTAACAATAAGATGTCAACTACTGTGTCAACTGATGAGTGGATGATGGATGGATAAGAGTTCACCACCAGAGCACTCTGATGGCAGATGGGCTGGTGGACGCTGTAACTGTCATGTCTCTTTTAGAAATAGCCCATCCATCGACACACACCCAATCATACAAAACATACACAGCCACCCTTTCTGTGCTTTCATTTCAAGGTCACAGCCTGCTGTCCTCTCATTTCCCTGAGCTCATTTTTACTCTGTGAGCCTTTGAAACAAAGAGACCAACACAGTGGGACCTCATACAACACCAGTCGTCTCATTATTCTAATTCTGTGTCGTGCTGTGGTTGGCAAATTGTCCAAATGAAATACTGATTCAGCCTGTGTTTTATATTCCCATTCATAGTGCCAGTTTAAAGGAATATGAGCCATAACATTAGTGTATTCATTATACTCCATTTGACATTTTTGAACTGTAATTGAGACTGAAAGCACATAATAATGCTGAATTTTTAGACACAAATTAAAGTCCTCTCACACACAAATTTACTTAAATAAATTATTTTTACTGTTTCAATTGAAGCCAAATTAATTCATGTAGGGAAACAACAGACTTCACAGAGTTAGGTAATAAAATTATTTCAGATTGAAGTACAAATACTACAGTGTATAATGCCCCCTTTTCACACACTGTCCCTTACATGTTCAAGTCCATTTTCAGCTTGGTCTCAGTCAAGTGAATAAATGTGTCATTACACAGCACCCACCTCCACTTTCATTTATCCCTCCCTCCCTTTCTGTCACTTGTTGAGATTCACTTAACCACTTCTTCCATTCTTTTATGCAACCAGCAATGCCCAATGACAAGCCTTTTTTTTTTTTTTAAACTTCATTGCTATTACTTGGTCACATTATTCCCCAATTATAACTTCTGCACTTGTGACATTTGCACATCCATTTATCATTCATGTTGAAATTAGCTGTTAACAAATCATCAGGCTCATATAACTGCCTAACACGCCTTGATGAGACTGAGCTTACACCCTTTTATGGAACAGAGTGATAAAAGCACATCATAATTTTTAGCATTGCTCCCTGAGGAGAAATTCTGTTTGTCTGATTTATTGGATCAGACATATGTTTTGCCTCCGTCTGGTGCTAGCGTTATTGGTCTAGAAAGTTGTATAACCTTGATTCTTACAGAATTTTGTCATTAGTGAGGTCTGGGAGCTCAAGCTGAACTTTGCATAGTCTGCTCCCTACCTGAGGAACAGACAAGCCCTTAGGTTAAACGTTCAGACACACAGTCAGACACCGAAATATTCCACAGTGGATTCCAACAAACCTACAATTTACAGGATGCTCTGAGCTTTTCTTCATCCTTAATTTTAGCTATCTAGCTAGCTAGACAGACACACAAACATACAGGTAGGTTGGTTGGTTGGTCAGTCAGGTCAATAGATAGATAGATAGATAGATAGATAGATAGATAGATAGATAGATAGATAGATAGATAGATAGATAGATAGATAGATAGATAGATAGATAGATAGATAGATAGATAGATAGATAGATAGATAGATAGATAGATAGATAGATAGATAGATAGATAGATAGATAGATAGATGGTATTTGTTTTAGTGCTGCTATGACTACCTTGTACTGTACTACTTAATTTTCAACTAAAACTGAATACTTGCACAAAGTATTTTAAAATTAAACAGTTTTCCAATGTTTGGATTGGATTTAGATGTTAATATTGTTCATGTCAATTAATTGCCTGTTTTTAACATTTCAACATAACTTGAGTGTGCGACGTCACCAGTTTGAGAAACAAAGCCAGTCACCCATAAGTGACTCTGCACATTTTTGAATTGGAGTTGTTTCAGCCATATCAGGGTCATTTCAGCACTGTCACCCATAAGCTGTCAGTGATACTTTATGATACTTTTTCATAGTCAGTAAAATCAATAAACTGATCTTTTATCAGATGCCAATACGACCACTAAAGCAATTTTATGTCTAGGTCTCAGCTCTATGCTTATATCATTTTGTTGCAAACAAATAGAGTTTTCTTTTTGCTTTTTTTTTTCTGTGGTTACAACCTTAATATTATGATACTACAGAATAAGCTTAAAGTGACATGCTCGTTGACTTTGTCTCCCCATAGTTACCTGTTGCTATAGGCATCAATTTCCATAATCATCATATTAGTGTTTGGTTTTATTCGTCACTGTATGCAAACCGCCCCCGGTGGACACAAAAGCAAGTCTAAAAGTGTATACTTTCAATTTTATTTATTTAAGTGAGTTCATTTTTGAACAGCTGAGTAAACTGAAGAAAACCTCAACTGTTACCAACAAACAAAACAAATGACCAAATCAGAAAATATGAATCAGATCTGTGCTCACTGGCAACGCACATGGAAACTATGTGCCAAAAGCGACTTTTGCATGCTCACAGACTCAGACTAATCCCAAAACAATATGTATAAAATCCTTCATATGTGTTTAACATATTTCTTTTCTACTCTTTGAGGTACAGCAAATTATATCATTCATGAACTACCTTTTTGGATTCTGACATGTTTATGCATGTCTCCTTTATTTTCGGTTTGGAGCATAAATTGGGAGGGCAGGCTTGCTTGCTTGTTCGCTTAAAGATCCTGTTTTATTTAGATGAAAAAGAATCTGGCAGTGACATGAACTTCAACTCAGTACTCATGGGAGGAGGGGCAGACGCAAAGAGAAGCTTTTCCAATCTGGCCCACATGGTGAGATGTGTACACTAAGCCAAGCCAAGGAAATACATTTCCCCATTTTAGTACTGTGCAGAGTTTAACAGAAAAAAAGGAGAAAAACAGTAAAGCAATTTTCTTTGGCAGGCCAAGGGACTAAATTGGCAAACTAAACCTCTAAATTGTTTCTCTTTTAATCTAAGTAATAGAGAAATTTAGAGCCGACCAACTGTAAGTGCCAACTGCGTGGTAATTTGGGATATTTTGCATTCCTGTAGTTCCTATGAATGATGTTTCCACTTTCTTAGGAATTGAGAAAATAACCTCTAAGGAGGTGTGTGGGCGTATTTTGACTGCAAATGTTCAAAACTGAAGATTAGAGTACATAGCTTATATATACGTATAAACTCTTTGCTTGAAATTATGTTTATTAAAGACTGAAAATCTGCGATGGACTGGCGAGCTGTCCAGGGTGTACCCTGCCTGTCGCCCAAAGCCAGCTGGGATAGGCTCCAGCTTCCCCGCGACCCTGAATTGGAATAAGCGGTTCGGAAAATGAATGAGTGAATGAATAAAGACTGAAAATAATTACTTTTTAGAACTGAGCTAAAATGAACACCCCAGTATGTGCCACATGCTTAGTTAAACCTTTAAAGAGGCTCTTTTTTGTTTTGTTTTTCTTTTTTTGAGCGTATGAATAGCTTTTTGTGCATTTCAATTGTCTGAAGAGATAAAAAAAAAAGTATAAAATCCACATGAAAGGTAATTATTTCCTCCCACAGCAGAATAACTGCCTGAAATGCTTTGCTTATGTCTAAACTTCTCTTACCTATCCACAACACCATGAAATTCATTATGCTTGCTGTGTGGCTACAGAGGCAAATGTCAGGTAAAGAATCGACAGTTTCCTTCAGTATTGTTAATTATTTCTTACAAAAATGAATTTAAAAAGTAGCTAAATGTTGTTGTCATCATGTTTCATTTGGCTGATTGTGCCTTGTGGCAATACATCAGATCAATCTTCCAACCCACAGCTCTGCTACTTAGATGGTCAAAAGATTATCAAATATTTTGCCACATATAATAAAGGACAATATAACAAAAAGGATTTATTTAACACATTCACTAACACTCATTCTTATGATTCACATTTATGAAGTCATGGAAACAGAATGACTTATCCATTGTGGCACATGTGCAGTCTGGTGACATCAGCGTATTTACTTACAACTAGTTCCTCTTATATGGACATAAATTGAGACTTGTTATAAGGAGAAGTGCTATGAATTTTTCAAAAGATATCAGTCACTTCTTCAATTGGTTAATATCACATACCATGGATGGGGTATATCCTCTCTCTAAGAGTCCTCTTCTTAAGCCTTTCCCTTACTGGGTTTCTGCCACCTGAAACATCTTGTATCTCTTGTATTCCTGGATCTTTGTTATTTCATCCTGGATAGCTCCTCTGACACTCACAAGCCCCCCCATCCTTTCTCCTCCTAATTAGTCTCAATGCTGCTGGATTTAGGCTGAAAGCCTCCTGGTGCTGTGAAGACCATTCTTGTTTACATATCAGCGACTTGTATCTCCTATTTTGGCCAAGTTGTGGAAGAGATATCTGATAACTGGCAGGGTATAAATGCTGATGGCGCAGGCTTCATATTTCTATTTCTGCTGGTCCTTATGGACCTGTCTCACTCTTTCTAAGCATTTGAGAGCTCACTTTCTTGTGGCCTCTTTGTGGATGCCATGTGCCTGTGGACCCCCAAGTTATTTGTTAGCTGTCTTAGCATCTTCTGTTTTCCCTTCTGGTAGTTCAACCTTGTCAGTTTGAATATTATTAGCCATGATATGTTTTTGAAAGGCATGTTTTGTAAAAGAATAGGGTCATGTATTGAGCTAGATGCACTGTAAAGAGAAAAGTATAACATATTTTTCTTTATTCAGATTAGAATTTTTAGTGTCGTTTAGTTTTCACTTAACATTTTCCCCAATCACAAATTCTGCTTTTGGGCCACATTACACTTTGTCATTAATACTGTTCATTGATGCTCAGCAAAAAATCTACAGTTCCTCATTTTCCAGGTGACCCATTGATTCATCTTCAAGTACCCTTCAGGACCCAAAGAGTTCTCTCTGAGAACCACTAGATTATTGTGCTGTTTCATTATGGGAATACCTACACATTATCCTCCATACAAAAGGCTTTATTATTGAGATAATGCCTTGTTGCGGGTTGTACGACCGCCCTCTAGCGGCACACAGGAACATTGCAGACGGGTTTTTTTGTCCATCCCCGAAGCTCGCCTTTCATGTCACCAGTGGTTCTTGTATGTGCGGACGTAGCCAATCTCTTCCTCATGACGCCACCGAGGCTGGGCTCAGATGGCTTCGATCACAATATTTAACAGACCCACCCAGGATGAACACTTGGAAGGAAGACAAGGCAGTGTGGAGAGGACAAATCACGACCAGGATCCCAACACCTGCCAGCCTGCGTCTGATTTGACTTGAAGAGGTTCTGAGCAGCTTTATCAGGAAGTGGGGCAGCATCCAGGCATCTTGCTGCGGATGTCTTTTTATTTTTAGGTTTGTTTCTCTCTCTCTCTCTTTCTCTTTTCTGTTTGGTGATAAATTGACTTGGAAGGAGGCGTTTCTGAGGACTACACGAAATCAATCCTTACTGTGACTTTTTTTTTCCCCTCCCAGAAGACAGTTGTGAGACATTTGACATCTCTGTCCGCGCTGGAAGCAACACGAGGAAGCCCTGCTGATGAAGACTATCGCTGCTTTCAACGGGACCCCGCTCGTTTTGGTTTCACCATTTAAAACATTTACTTAGCCTTGTTTTTTTTCCTCTCGACACTGCCTCCTGTTCTGCAGCGTTATACCTGAAGAACACTTTTTGAACGCTGCCAGTGAAGTGTCCAGTTTTTACAATGTGCCGATCCGTGCACCTGTCAGGAAATGAAGATTTGGGACTAATGTAAATAACAAGGACTTGCCAAAACACGATGGAGTTTTTTAACATAGGTTGCTGCTCGTCATGTGTGGAAATATTCGTAGAAAATAATAGTAAAACTGCTCTTTTTTCATAACAAAAAACACTATTGGACATCAGTGTCGGTGGCGTTAAGGTGCGCTGCTCTTAAAGCTGACTCAGTGTGAAGAAATATAGTCTATATTTTTAACCATGATACTGTTCCGTAAATTCAGAGTGTTGATACTGATGGTGTTTTTAGTTGCGTGCACAATGCATATTATGATAGACTTGTTACCAAAATTAGAGAAGAGAGCGGCCGGAGCGGAGAGCGGGGACGGCGGCTGTCAGTGCGCTCACCACCCGGGCAGGGAGTCGCAGAGCTGGGGGAAGCAGCGCGCCAGGTCGGCGGCCGAAGCCGGCTGGCCTAATAAACACACGTTGAGAATCCTGCAGGATTTCAGCAACGAGCCGAGCTCCAACCTCACATCGCACTCCCTGGAAAAGATCACAGCTGCCGGAGACAAAGCGGAGCTCCTCAGGAGGATGAGACAGTCGGCGGGGAACGCGGAGGACCACAAGCGGCTCATCGGGGACGCGAGCGGCGGTAGGACTGTCTCCGCCCGCAGCGCATCCCGGCTGGCCGCTCTGTTTGAGCATCCCTTATACAAGGTTCACCTTCCTCTCCTCACGGATGATGACACTTTATTTAACGTCAACACTGACATCAGGTTATATCCCAGAGCAACAGGAAACCAAGGATGGTAAGCTGATCAAATGACACTTCATCTAACTGGGACACAGTCAGAGTTAACTGGTGATAGCTGATCTATCTATCTATCTATCTATCTATCTATCTATCTATCTATCAACAAGATGATCAGTCACTATTATGCATTCCCACATCACAACCTTTCCTTCTCGTTTCAACCTGTTTTTCTTCAGGCACAATGATGAGGGGAATGAGGAAGAGGAAGACTTCACTCCAACCGCAGAAGGGACAGCAGAATCATACCCCAACTGGCTGCGCTTTCACATCGGGATCAATCGCTACGAGCTCTACCCCAGACACAGTCCTGTGCTGGATGCCCTTCTGAAGGACCTGGTCACACAGAGGATCACCACTGTGGGTGAGTTAGTCTTGAGTGTGCAATTGAGAAGATGGTGGGATTCATGGTTCAGTTACTTTGAGGCAACACACACATAAGAATACTTTTGGTTATTTTAGAGTCATATTGCCAGCCTTCAACATTAACATCAGGATAGTTTCATACTTCATTATACTTCTTGTGTAGTTTTATTACAGCAAAGTAACTTGCTGTAAATGTCTTCAATCCTGTAATGAAATTAACTGAATGTTTAATCCATAAAATCAACATTTGAGCATTTAATGTTCACATTTAAAACCAGATTACATTTAGCTTTGCAGCAAGATAAAAAAAAAAAAAAAATGAATGCTCCAAAAGAGGGTTGAACGCCCTACTGAAGTCAGCTGTCTTACCTCTTAAGTCAACATCACACTCTGCAATATAATATTGTTACAGTCATAATGGAGGAACGGGGTTGGGTTTAACCTTCAGGGTTGAAGCTGCAACAACCCAAAGCTGCATGCAATTTAAACAATAAGCTGTATTTCTTTCTTTACATTTGTTTGAAGATAACAGCTCAATTTCATGGCAGCTTGTTTGGCAGAACACAACTTACATTTATTCTATATTTGCCTCATTTTATAGGGAAGACTGAATTAGTTTGGGTTTGTATCATTTTGAACCATATAACGTGGTAGGAAGTAGGGATAATTGCTTTCAAAATGATGAATATTATCTCTGTTTTAACCACTAACTACGCAGTTATTCAAAATGTTCAAAACATATTTGTTTGTAAAATGATGCTCTGAGCACTGGTTTACCTGGTTGCCAAATATCAACCATTTTCAGCTAGAAGTGAATGTTGACATCACAGTCAGTGCTCAGATTTCCTGAGTTTGGTAAAAATATGTCTATTATAAAAATCAATTGTGCTTATATTTCCTTTTAGAAATTCATGACTTAAGTGAAAGTTTTTATTTTATTAGGTTTTAGGACAAACAAAGCTAACTAAAAATGAATTGTTTATCATTTCCACTGATGTTCTCTTTTAAAGAGAACACTGGTTACCTACAGCAACGCACAAATACTGTTTGCTTACTGTGAAGCCTTGTTAGTTTCTTATTGGCAGTTCTCGCTTTCTTTCTCCAACACAGTCCCTCCCTCTCCTCCATCCTTTTGTGCCCGTCTCTCTGCTGGGGCAGGCTGTGGCCTTTTGTCCATGCTTCAGCTTAACTCATAAATCATACACACAGAAGCATGAGGAGGTACAGGTGAAAGAAAGATGGATTTATCATTACGGCACGGGAGGGGGATCTGATGCTAGTGCAACCCCTGGAGCTCTCTGAAAGACCGGCAAATGGAAAGGAGTAGGAAAGAAGACAGACGCGTCGATTTATTTTCTTTTATTTAGGAAAGATAGTCGAATCGTCACAACAAGATGTATTCTCACACAGTTGATGAAACATAAAGGGGGAAATATGAAGGATGTCCTGTTGAACCGTGTTGTCAAAGTCATGTGTGTGACATGTATGTCACCACAGATACAATCCAGAGAAACAATCAGCTAAGCTTCGCCAGGGCTTCTCTCATCGGGGGGTTACATTTTTTTGTATTTCCAAATAGAAACCAAAATGTATAAATACCAGCATACTGCATTACGGTCAGTTCTTTAGGAAGCTTGGCTTACGGCTCCAACATCAGAGCTTTTAAACATAGTTCAGTGATTTCTAATCTCTTAAAGGTTTAAAGCTTGCTGTAGAGATGCATCAAGTTTAAAGATTACTTTAAAGGATTACCATGGGACACCATCCAACTTGACCTGACTTCAGCAGATCTGGTACATATGTTGTTCTGCGTTCACTCAGCTTTCTCTTTCTGTCAGAAAGAAAGGCTGCTGCACCTCAGGTTATGTGGCTTCCGCTGCTACGTGCAACGGTGAATAAAAAGAAAAAACATCTCGATGCTTTTGAAAGTGAGTCACAGTTAAAAAAAGAGGAGGCTGGCCATCACTGAGTAAGATGAATCGACACAGACAGAGCATAACAGAGAGGCTGTGAATACAAGAATGACATATACAAGCATAAAGATAAAAGGAAAAACAGAAACAAACACTGAGAGACAAAACAGCAAGAGAGAGAGTAAACACTAAACACAGCTCAATGTTGGGTGAGGAGGGCTAAAGAGCAGCCAGCCACTCAGGCAGCAATCCAGTCAGTAAGTGGGTCCTCTACAGGGGGCTTATGCTGATATTGGGGTTAGGCATAAGCGCTGTGTTGTATAATATGCTCAAGTTAATGTGCTGTAATAAACGGGCAAATCCCCCCAAAAGCCTGTCCATTGTGAAAGAAACAAGGCATTTAGACAGGCCTGGCGGTCCCTTTGTTTGAGTCAGAGGAAAGCAGGAAGCTCACAGTCAGTCTCCATCACCCTCCGGGAGACACCATGGACATGACTGATAGTCAGAGACATACGCCCTGGCTCCACTTCCCCACATGAGATGTCACTTACAATGTATGCAATCAATGACGGGGTTATAAAAAAATAAAGAAACATGTCGTTGTTGTCTCTGTTTTAAAAAAAAAAAAAAAAAAAAAAAAAAAAAGCATATATGCTGCAAGGACACAGTACACAATTACAGTCAGACGAATTTTCATTTTATGTTCAGCCCTCCAACCAACCCAAAGGTACCCTGCCAGCAGATGCTGTTCATGCCACTTTCTGCTGGGAGCCGTTTTCTTGCTCGGTCACACTTTGCTCCTAACTGCCATAATTTCAAGTCTGATTGCGCGGTCCGCGACAAATTGGTCAGCAGATGTACAAAACTATAATGAATTCATGCAAAATTGCATTTTCCATATTGCCAAATAACAAATCAGCATCTGAGTGTGCCCATGCATGTGTGTGCGTTTTCATGCTTTGAATGGTTTAGATTGCAATCTAACCTGTCATTTGTATTTTCTCCCAGCCATGAAATCAGGAGGCACCCAGCTGAAGTTGATCATGACTTTCCAGAACTATGGACAAGCGCTGTTCAAGCCTATGAAGTAAGTAAAACACGGCTGGACTGCATGAGTTCACAGCTCCACAACATGGCTGTTATGACTGCTGTTTGACTATCTTCAGTCAATTGTTGAAATATATTTTCTCTGCTGTAAATATCCGTCTTTAAAAGTCTCCTAAACTATCCATGTCATATACCCGATTGTGATGCACATGAACTACACAAACTCTCATGCAAATAAGTGCCAGGTACTGTTACTGAATCTTGCTTAGTCTACATATACACATCCTCCCTTCTGTGTGATCTCATTCTGATGGTGAATTGTCCGTCTGCTTTTTAATTAACATCAACAGGCTTATGTGTTAATTAAAATGAGCACTGAGCCATCATGAAGGCGTCTTTAGGGAGCCATACACACTGGCAGAGGCGCGTTTCACTTGAAAAAGAGCTAGCCTCCCTTTAAGCTGTCTGACTTATTCCCGATGAATTCCCCTGTTGACACCGGTAACAGTGTCCAGGCTAACTGGGCCGTGATCTCAGGTAATTGCTCACAAGTCTGATTTGATTGCAGTGAAATGCAGAAAAGGTTTTCCATATGAGAGCTCCTGCAGAGAGCATTAAATTGTGGTAGAGAGGGAAAATGAGGGAGATGAAAGAGGTAAAACAATAAAGACAGTCCAAGAGGGTGTGTGTTTTCGTATTTAAGTGCTTGCAGAATTAGTGAATGAAGCTTTTGAAATCCATATCGTGGCAAATTGATAATCTGCTCTAACGTACTTTGGATGATTTTTTGTTGCAACCATAATAGCCTATTTCTGTACCAGACAAACTTATATTACTATACAAGGAATAATAAAAAAAAAAATAAAAATAAAAATAAAAAAAAAGGATGTTAAGGTGTATAAGTTCAATATCAGATGAGAACAAGCACTTAAATATTGGGAATTACTATCATGAATTGATTGATGGGGAGGCTACAATGCTTTTCAAAGACTATCCACCAAGTGTTGGGCGTTCATTTTCACAATTCAGCCTTTCTTCATCAATCACTAACCCTTCTCCCACAAATGCTTACATAAAAAGTAGGGGTCACAACTCAGACTTGCATATGTCTCTCATTTCAAAGTCAGTGAGTGGTTGAGTTTACAACATGATGTGCTGTCCACAAAGTTAGCCGAAGAGAATCTGGTTCATAGCCAGACAATAGGAGCAACACTTGCCAGCATTTCATGTCAACAACAACACCCAGCAGACATCATTGACATTGTCGTGTCTGAAAAGAATTAGGATTACCCAGCATTTGTATGTGTGTGCATCTGTGAATCATGGGGTTGGCTTTGAGCAACACAGACAACATGTGAGTGTGTATGTATTGTATTTAAGTGTAACTTTGGTGGTAGGATTGGTCAAAGACAAATGGGAGTATGCTGAGGCACAGTCAGGTCCTGAGGTGGTGCTTTGGGCCATGTGGTCTAAACCATGTCAGGAGACAGTCATGCATCATCGGCGCCTTTTCACTTGCATTCAGCTTTGTCAGATAGAACAAGATTATTTCCCATAGAGTTGGATGTTTTGTCTCTTAGGGAAATTATTTAAAAAATTGAAAAAAAAATTGCAAAGTTGCCAAACGACTTTTATTATTTTTGTGGGCGTGGAAGTGGGTTTTCATTACCACAGTACAACTTACTAATTACTAATTACTAATTACTAATTACTAATTTTCAGTGCTGAATATGTATATATATATATATATATATATATATATATATATATATATATATATATATATATATATATATATATATATGTATATATATATATATATATATATATATATATATATATATATATATATACATATATGTATATATATATGTATACTTGTACATATTATGTTGTGTTACATTATGTAACTAACTAAAAAAATGCAAAAGAGGAAAATATGATTTCTTCTTATTTTAGACCCAAGTTAAGCAATCTCTCGCAAATGCTGCAAGAAATAGTTGTGACAGTAATTGCATGTCAATTTCTGAATCATGAACCACAGATTCCTGCAGTTCTTTGTCTAGCCTGTCATATTTTATTCAAGCTTCTTGCTTTGACTGTCACAATCATCTGTCTGCAGTGTTTACAGACACTAAGCAAATCTCCTCTGAGCAGAATTACAAAAATAAAGAAAGGTATTTCTCAGAGACATAATGAAAACCTTTTGTCCTGCTTTTGTGAAAGCACATCATGGGCTTTTGTTGTTTCTGTCATATTTATCAGCCCCACTTTTATTTTCGGAATTATGGTGCATTGTGGGTACAGTAGTTCAGAGCTTTCTTGTAACGCATTATTTTTCTTCTCATATCCTGCTGTGAAACACCAAGTGGTGCTCAGGAGAAGCTTTGAAGCTTTTCATCTCCTATGAGGCGGATGCAAATCTCAGCACTGCCGAAGGCTAGGAGACTGAACAAACTGACAGCTTGCCAGACACCTCCACAAGATGTTTTCTCCATGCAGCACTGGGACGATATTTAGAGCTTTGTTTTATCCATCTAAGTCTGATTAAAAGTGTGAGGCCACAGTGGAGTAGAGGATGCTGATTTAGTTTCAAACGACAATTTAGCTTAGCTTTTTAGGTAACAATGGCTTGTTTTTCCTCATAAAAACACCTCCTCTTTTCATGCAAATGATCACAAGTCCTCTGAAAAAATTCAAACACATCTAACTATGCTCACCAATGATTATTGAAAATCCTTTTTAAAAAGTGCATCTGCAGAAATAGAGATAGTTGCACACAGTGACTCCAAGAAAGGTAAAAGTAAAGTGTGGAAAAAGCTTCACTACAAAACGAAAGACATAATTTCTGCCTCAGCCTATAGAACCTAATAGGAAATAGATTAAAGCTAAACCAGAGCATGGAACAGAAGATCACTGCTTGATTTAAATGATCAGAAGCTGTCAGGAATGTGGAAGAAGCAGAGCAGAGCTGATTTTGGAAAAGTGAAGCTTGTTCCTTAGGGATGGGAATAATTAGCACTAAAAACCTGTCAAGGACCTGAGTCTTCCAGTTGGAGCACGGTTTTAAGCCAAGTGAAGACTCCCCATGCCAGATCTTCATGTCTGTCTGGCTCACATCTCTGGTGCTCTTCCTGAACTGCCAAGACCCTGATCTGGTGTATGCACAGAACCTCAATGCTCATATCATGCTAAATAGACTTGTCAGATGAGAGGACTGAGGAGATGTAAGCCTCAGGTATGCAAATAATAAGCTTGTTTCCTCCACTTGCTCTTGATTTTTCTCTTCTTTTATTTGATAAAATCAGTTCAAAACCGTTTAGTTTTTTTCACAACAACAGCGTAAATTACATTTATTGGTCCTGTTTGTTACAAAACATACCTCCCTTCTGCTGAGAGTGTTAAATCAGACTTTATTATTCTGTACACATATAGCATACTGTATAGGGCACATATGTCCAACCTTTAGTACTGTGGAGAATCTAAATATGTCCTCATCTTCAGGGATTGAATCAGTTTGACATGCTTGAGCTGTTCGAGCTAGTAAAGCCAGAAGGTTTGGCTGTAAGGCGTCAGAGCTGCAACAACCCAGAGGCAATTTCATTTTCTTTACAATCTACAGGCTGCTTGTAACCATAAGTCCATCACAGGCCACCGTCATAAGACCCACTGTGCCCCTAGCATTTGGGTTATGAGTGACACTTCTGCATGGATATCCAAAGAGAATACTATTAAACCGCTTCCTCCTCCAGTTATTGACCTGATTATGAAATACTGAATTACTTTCAATTACTTCTTTACAATTTTATGAGCAGTTTGGTGCTGGAAGGTTCACCCACCACCTGCAAATAAGCCCTCCTCTGAGGACCTCTATGTAATCTTCTTCCACCACACAGACATGAAAGTCTAGTAAAGTGACTCAGACATCAGTCATCTGTGGAGCAAATAACATTAAACTCCAGTCTAAAATCTGGCTTGACTGTCTGTCAAGATAATAAGACAATAAAGTTCAAAGAAAGAAGGGTAATATCCTTTAATCATAACACTGAACTTCAAAATCCGGCTCGAATCCTGAAGTAAATTATGTGAAATATATGTAATCATTCACATGCAGATAAATGTGTATGAACAAGTATATACATGCAGTTAAAAAGCAAGCAAGCATACACTGCACATGCACACAGAAACCTTTCCTGAATTCATTAAATAGGTTATATTCAGTGCCTGGAGGCAGAAAATGTTGTTGCTGTCCTTTTTTTTTCTCTTTCTTTGATAGCCACTCATTTAAGGGGTTCCCCTAAAGATTTCCCACACGGACCGTCCCAGCGCCGCTGGCTGTTCTAAGCTGGACACACTTTTAAAAGGTGCTGTTTACACCCATCTTTGGATCTGCACACAAACACAGAGGAAGCGTGTTGCTATAGACAGCTGCTAGCACAGCTGCAGCACACACATATATGTACACACAAGCCGCAAAGAGGATGATTCTGGCGGGGTTACGGAGTTCGTGCACCGTCCATTACCTGCGGCTGGTACTGGAAAATGTGTGAACAGCGAGCCAAGCTGCAGCTGTAGCAACTCACTCAGAGCTGTGGGTATATTACACAGGAGGTGATGACTGCAAGCCTGCAATCTGCCTACAAACACAAAAGAAAACCAGCTCATTCACTCCCAACTACTCACCATTTAACACTCCCCTAATGATTTTCGCAGTGACAACTTAGAACGCCTTGAAGCGTGCAAATGTGATGAAGCATCAAATCTTTTCACATTAACATTGTAGTCTAGTCCCCAGTGAAGTTTTCTGTCACGTTTGCGACCTGGATTTTGAATAGCATGAATAGCTTCAGCTGAACTTTCACTAATCTTTTTTTTTTTTTTTTTTTTGCCTCCTGACAGGTTATGTAAACTTTTGCTGCATAATTTTTGTGGCTTAATCAGCCTTTGTATTTAAGTTGTGCTTGGCAGGAAAAGAGTCTTCAGCTTTTCAGCAGCCCCTGCTGCGCTGTCTTGGCTGCCAGAGGCCAGAGCAGCAGCTCAGGATGCCAAGCAATTTGTCTAACCTGACTGTTCAAATCAATGACAATCTGCAGAGAGCAGGTGGGGTTTGTTCATGAGAGGCAAGAGATAGAGGAGGCTATAAATTTCAAGTGAATGGCATGTATGCGTGCATCCAACTTGTGGTATAAATGTGGGTCTTGCAATTTCTGTTTCTCTTTGGGCTTAAGAAAATCAAGAATGTGTAAACAAATATGAACGCCTTTGTGTTCATATTTGTGTCGAGTGTGTTGCTTTACTAGTTTAACTTTTCAGTGGGTTCCATGGTAAAGCATGTTCCCACTAAATATTCATTTATGGAAATAAAGAAAAAAACTGCCGTTATTGCTTAGATGCTCGTCAATAAAATAAACAAACAAAAAGAAACAGTTCAAATATCAAAATAACCATTGCATGAAAGATGCTTTGACTTTTCTCAAATCTACCTCTTATTTTTTCTGAATCATCAATGATGTCTTGGGAAAAAAAACTGAGAAATGAAACCACAGAAAGTTCAGAGCTGGAGTGCAACTGAACCGCAATCAAGCAGGAGAAGCTGAGAAATTCAGAAGAAAGAAATATCTTTAACCTTTAACATTTTTCCATCAAATTTCGGATTAGTCGTGAAGTTGGCTTCTTTCCCATAATATGACCTCACAATTAAACCAACAGAACCACAGTTTTTTTTTTTTGTTGTTTTTTTTTAGCAGGAAGGCTTCAAATAATGTGAAAACGCCCAACTGACCCAGGGGTGGGCAACTCTGTTCCTTGAGGGCCGCAATCCTGCAGATGTTAGGAGTCTCCCTGCTGCAACACAGCAGACACACATCAGATTTAATTAGCAGACTTGTGCAGAGCTTGACATCAAACTCTGCACAAGTCTGCTAATTAGCCATTGATTTAAGTCTGGTGTGTTGCAGCAGGGAAACTCCTAGCATCTGCAGAACAGCGGCCCTCGTAGACCGGAGTTGCCCACCCCTGATGGACTACAGCACAAAATGAGAGGCAGCCTCTTAGGAGACAAGAGACTGCAAACAATGCAACTTCATGAGATATTGCATTCAGTTTTTACATTAGTATTTGTTAACAGGAAAAGTCCTTGAATGATGCAATTTATTAAAAAAAAAAAAAAACTTGTTTGCATTGTGTCAAAGACGCAGACTGGGGTAAATGTTGCCAAACAGTGTTGTGCAACATTTCCCATTTCAACCAACACACAGTTTTACTATGGCAACACTGGAATTATGGTTAGTCACTCTTTATAATGTCTCCAGCTTCTTTTTTCTGAGGTTTTATCATTTCATGGAATTAAAATGCTGTTTTAAACATTTAAGGAAGATTTTAATTATTTCATAGATGTTGTTCACAGTGTGAGCATGTCTTTTAAAATTGGTATTAGTTGACAATTTGAAGTACTTCACGTGATAAATTGGCTCAATTTGAGGGTGAAAATCACATTTCAATTTTCTATCTAAATGCAGTTTGATAGTAATAACATGATAAACTGAGGCTCCGCAGCAGTTTAGCAGCAGTCTGTATTGGTGAAGGCTATGGTCCATTTTTGCAGTGGATACATCCCATTAAGCATCACATTTAACAGAGGAAACTCGAATTATATTACCTTAACAAAATCTTTATTAACCTAAATCACATGATTCTATATATCAGTTTACAAATCTGCATTTCACATGCACATTATTTTTTTACACATAAGCATTGGAAATCTACGAAAAAAAGACTAAACAGAGGTAGAAGTTTTGCCCGACTGTTTAATTCCTACATGTGTGTGACAGTTGAGTTCAGCATCAGTACTCAGTGGTAACTACAGCAGAGCTGCTTTATCTAAGGTCACGGTTAATTGCAGCAATAACCGTAGTTACTAATGGGCTTTTATGATGCAACTTTGCAAAGCTGTTTCTGCGCACAGACCATCAAGCCTCAACAAACATACAAAAAAGCCAAGGTAGTCTGCTATCAAACAACGTTTCATGGTCTCTCTCTCTCTCAGACATACTCCCGTTCCTGTGAAAGGCATCCTTAACATCTGTTTCCTGTGCAGCTTTGTACTTGCAGCCAGGCAGGCAGAGACAGCCAGCCCCAACAGCTCTTCTTTAGGCTCTGAGCTTTGCCGACTCCCTCCGCAGGTCTTTAAGATTAATTTGGGTTTTAAGCCGCGCTAATGTGGATGAGGATTGCTCATATTACACCGCCTCTTTCTTCTTTCCCCCTCTCTACACTCCTCTTTCATCCCCTCTCCTCCTTCCTCTTTTATTTCTCCTATCAAAGACTTTTGTGTAGCCCAGCCTCAGGCCGATACTATTATAAAGTCAGTCCTCTCAACACAGCTTTCTACCTTGATGTTAGCTTGTAATATTTTCCTTCGCCTCGCTCTGCTTCTGCTGTGTATTTTTCTATTTCTAGCATCCACGTAAACAAAAGTCTTGATGAAATTCTCGATCTTGCAGCTACACACTGCGACGTTGCTTTGCAAACATACGTGTTCAAGTTCGGGGTGTTTGTAGCATGTGTGTTTGCTCAGTGCCGTCACTGTGTGGGTGCCGCGGCCTCTTGTGAGCTCTGAGATGAGCCAGTTAATTAGTGCTCTGTTAACAGTCAGGAAAACCAGCTGCAATTCAGCGGTTTGTCAGAGCTGCGTGTCCATTGACACGCACACAGTTTGAGAATTTAAATCAGCTCAGTGACGCCTTCATAAAGTCTACGGCAGAATTTCAGTGTGAATGATTTTAATAGAAGCATCAATCATTCGTCAGTGTTTTGCTTGTTACCTAATTAAGTCCCATCATTAAAGTTTGGGTGGTGTGACACTTTTGGCTGTTCTGCAATCAGTCACTTTGTATCAGTCACATCTGTCATAATTATCAGCGACTCATTGTGTCCCATTTTCATCTTTTCTCTTTCTGCTCAGTTTTTTTTTTTTCCCTGTTCTCGACTCAAAAGCTTTGCAAAGTAGCTTCCTGCTCAGAATGTTCCTGTATGTCATCTTAAATCTAAAATAAGTTTTTATGTTGTTGTTGTTATTTGACAGTCACTCTCACACAGACATTGACACTGTGAGGGCTGTCTTATTTTAGACTCCCCTCACATCCTCTTCACACACACACACACAGACACACACATGCTGCACATAAAGACTTCTCTCATGAATGTTTTACTAGGTCAGCTCCTGAGGAAGTGGTGTTTTTCATCACCATCCTTCCCTTTCTTCCTCGTTCTGTCCATCCTCCTCTCTGTCTCCACCTCCCGACCATGCTTCTTTTCGGACGTGTTTGTTTGATTCGCTGAGGCGGGACTAATCCTCAGCTTGTCACTCGCCTCCGTTCAGAGGCTCTGTGCTCTGTATTTTTAGATCCTCTCCGTTTTCCTCCTCCTTTTAACAAGTGTTTATGCACTCTCAGTGTAATATGACAGAACTGTGAGTTGCTTCGCTGTAATGTGATTACAAGGCGACTGAGTTGCAGGAGATGATACCACAACTGATGGAAGTGATGGATGATTGTCTGAATGCTCATTTTGTAGCAATAAGACTCCATTCCCAGATCTCAGCAGTGCACTTGGTGGCTACAGTGCTGTGATTACCATCATCAAGAGTTGGATTGTAAACAAGGAATTTATGCACATATAGTCTGCACAAAAGGTGTCATTTACTGAGTCGATGTGGAATTTGTCTCTTTGCACAGTTATTCCTACAACAAAAACATTTGCATATAGTACCCTAAAAGCCACATTATGTGTGTTTTTAGTCCACAAAGCATAAATCACATGCATTGTGCTGATGTGTTGGCCCCTCAGCATCTGCATGATTGTATTTTAACTTTGCATTTAAAGAAAGAAGAAATGCATCAACAATCGTTCATTTAATCA
Source organism: Telmatherina bonti (assembly GCF_933228915.1). NCBI lineage: Eukaryota > Metazoa > Chordata > Actinopteri > Atheriniformes > Telmatherinidae > Telmatherina > Telmatherina bonti. Next base: position 21,127,541 of record NC_136612.1, read on the forward strand.
TATCTCTACACATTAAGAAGTCTTATTAGTTAGATCTAAAAAAACATTGCATATTATACTGTAATATCATTTAGTGCTAAATGTTTTTTTTTCTTGTTTATACTGTGATGATTGCCTCCTCTTCTGCAAAATACAGCAAAATACAAACTTATGATGCAGGCATTAAGTACACTTTCCTTTGGAATAGATTACTTTTGCAAATAATGCTAGTGGTCATTTCATGTGTATCAGCACAAATGCAGGTACCATCATCTCTTGCATGCTTCACAATAAACCATGACAGCATGTTGAATATTTGAATCACAAGCATCACGGCATGTAGTATTTTAGGCCTTTGTGTCAGTGTGCATGCTTGTGTACTGGAACAGTGTATGTTTTCCCGTCAGGCTGCACTACATCCAAGTTTATCGTATTTTTGGATTCGTCCCTGCTTTTCCTGGCCGGTGACATTGTCACTACTTAGCTTGGTTATGCTTCAGCCATCCTACTCTATCATATCATTATAGTCTGTACTGCTAGATGGGGATTTTTTTTCAGCTTCCCAGGAGGAATGCCACCGCCGTGTTTGTCTGGAATGCTGAAAATTCATTTTAGACATTTCCAATGAGCATTTCCTTTTAAAGCAAAGGAAGCAGGCCAAGTTTTGACTTGCGGTGAGGATATATACTTAGCTTTCACCAGGTACTGCACATTCAACAGTTTTTCTCAGGTTAATTATCTGAAATGAAGACACAGGAGTGTTTTATTTTATTGGAGTTTCCAAGGGTTGATCGCTTTATGATTACAAGTTTTGCAAATCTTCTTAGAAAACTGAGAGAAAAACTCACTCTATGGCATGAAATACCATCTTTGAATCTTTCTGAGACACTGTAATGGGATAAATGTATGAGCATTGACAAATGAGGTTGTTTCTCCTTTTTTTTTATATTCCTGCTGTTTGAAAATGACACTTGCTTAATTCATACTTCATCAGTAAGTTTCTGTTTATTTCAACAATGAGACCACACGCACAGCTCCACCCCCTTTACAACTGAGTGCAGTCATTAGATAAAGACCTTTCCCAGGTAGATCTATCACAGTCCACATAAATGTCTCTCCAAGCTGAATGAATGATACAACAGTTCTTCAAGAGAGAAAATGAGAGACGGCATTGTAGCTCTGTAACTTGGGCCTTTTGTGATAACCACATAATGGTTAATACATCCATTGTGGAACAGTCCTGTGCTTGTCTAAGCCTGTCCCATGCAAGGTGGCAATTAGGCTGTGTGTGACTCCCCCTGCCCCCCTGGCAGAGGTCAGAAGAGGGTAGGAGAATGCAATCTTTGTCTACCAATTAAACCAGAGAGGAGGAGGAGTGTTCTTACTGGCTTCACCCATTGTCAGTGCAGGAAGTAGGAGGGGCTGCAATGGCCAGGTCTAGTATCATAAGGATGGGGAAGCAGAAACCTGATGCAGTGGTTTGGGTGGGTCGCTTCTCCCCTTCCACCTGCCTACTTTCCTTTTAGTAGCTCTTAGCAGCAGTGATGCAAACAGAGGAGTCTCTGTGCTGGAGGTGCAGGGAGATTCTGTGAGTTCTTGCTGCTTGGAAGATGAATGTAGTGAAATCTTGGATGCATGAAAAAGTACAAATTGTGTGTTGTTGCTATATTGCACTCCAGACAAAGTAATGTATCCTTTTCCCAGATGTTAAATGTTCTTTACAAATCTATTAAGAAAATTGTGAAAACCATTAAGAAGCGTGTCATTTTGTTGTGTTCGGCACCTCTTCATGGATAACAGTGTTTGTATATATGGGAAGAAACTGGATGTTTTAGCCTCTTTATGTTAGCCGCTGGACAAACGGACTTCAGCTAGCTCTTGCTAAATGTTAAAGTCAACATGTTATTCTCAGCACAGTGACATGTCCACAATGTTCCCAGTGGCAATTATACCTTGTACATGGTTTTAAGTTAGCGTGTTAGCATGCTAATCTAAGTCTGTTGACACCAAAGACTGATTGTGTAATCAATTATCTTATTTCTTTTTTTTTTACTTAAACATGGAAAAGCATAAAAGCAATGATGCCATCATAGAGGAAGTCCATCATCAGATGCCATCTAATTAAGACTTTATACCTACACCCATGACTTTATGGTGGAAAAATATATTCTATGTGTTGTTATGGTTTAGAAAGCTTGTTGAAAATTGTGGTTAATCATCATTACATTATAATAAGGTACTCAGGATATTATGTTGATGTTTTATAACACAATGAGGTAGACAAAATTCATATAGCAATATAATACAACTCACTATCATAAGTTCAGATATTTGCGAGAAACCAGTTTCCAATGGAAAGTCTGCTTCTCATTCCTTTTACACACTCATTAACTTTATTTATCCTCAAGTACACTTTACTCACTCCATCCCACTTAACTATTACACAAGCATAAGTGTAACCCTTGGATCTGTTTTTCCAGCCTTTTCACCACTTCCTCCTTTGCCGCTCTAACCCACTCATGACCACAATGACGTCTCTCAGCCACCACTTAGCCCCTGATAGATGGCTTCTATTTAGGATACGGCATCTGACCACAAACCACAGAGCACAACAAGACTGTTGACAGCTTTAAATAGAAAAGTTCAGCTGTGGAGGAAACAAAGCTCAATTTGGGGGCCTTGTCCACAAAATAGCTTTCAAAATACACTCTTTTGATTGCTCTTTTTTGGTCAAAGTTTGAAATTTTTCAGTTTTATGTAGTTAGGTTTCGCTCCGTTGTGTGCAATCTATTTGGGGATGAAGGAGAAAAGCAGCTATGAAAATGACTGACAGGCTGCTAAAACTGAGCTTTTCCTGCCTCGAGCTGAAAGTAGCGATGAATGAACTTCTGGAACTAATAACTCTTAGCAGTGAACAGAGCAGGTTGTTATGACTTCCCAAAGCAAGTCTTTGAAACATTTCTGGACTCTGGCATTTCACTCTTCAGAAATGCTCAAAATAAACTGCCAGTTTCTTAGCGGACCTCTGCCATGTGCATGTGTGTTTGTGGCTGTGAATGCATACATGGTAGTCTCTGACAGTATTGTGGTATGTGGGGAAGGAAATGAGAAGATGAAGAGGAAGAAAGGAGGAAGGTAAACGGGTGGAGAGTGATTTGAATAGTTGTGGATGCATGACTGGCTGGTTCCCATCCAAAGCACATTAAAGGATAATTCTGGTTCATTTCAGCCAGAAGCCCCATTAATAAAATAACCAAAGACCCATTTTGATTTTAAATATGACTTAGAAAAAAAAAAATCTAAGTATTTTTTTCATTTTCTGAAACCTTACTTTGTGTGTGGATATGTGTGTGATGGAGGTTAGAAGCTCTGGGGGAAAGCTGTACTCAGCTCTGTAGTCCAGGTTGTTAAAGTGTGGTCTCTCCTTTCCGAAAGTACTGAACAAAGAGAAAATGTCTAGGGTTGGTTTCATCATTTCTGAAAGATCTAGCTTTCTGCTTCCAGGCATCTGTCATCATCCAAGGCAAGAACTGGACATCGTGGAGGAGGAATTAGCATTATGATGCTGCCTTTTTAAATAAAACCAGTTTCCCTCTAAATCTAACAAAGAAATTATGTGGCCAAAATCTAACAAAGTCGTGTTCATGTCCAAGTGTAACCATTCCTTAATGAAAGAGAAACCTAAGGCAAGAATAAGAGTAAAGATAAAATCCCAAACTGAAGGACTGACTTTCTGGCCTAAATTGTTGATACTTTGCTCATATCTCAGAAGCACCAAAGGTTGTGATAGAGTAGCCATGTTTAATCCATAATATTTTTAATAATTTTTCAATCATGTTCGTAAAACATGACAAAATTTTGAAGGGTAACAATATTAATCTCATTTAGTTTGGAGTGCACATGCACCTGAGGGTTACGGTGGACTCTTGAGAAGATATATGACCTCTTTGAGAGATGCTGTCAGTCTGTTTTTCTGCCCAAGGTTATAGTATATTTTACCTTTATTTCCTGTATTATATTCGAGAAAATAGTTGGTGCAATCAATTTATTTTTTCTATTTAAAGCTGTTTTTGAGAGATGTTTAAGTCATGGTTCATGTTCTTCAGCATGCTTGTATCGTTATGTTTTCAGGCTCAGGTAATAAGCACACTCCACGTGAAACTAATAGAAAGTTTCAAATATAAGTTTGAGAAAATTTTAACAAATAAAAACTTTAAAATTAAATTAAGGTTATAACAATTCAAATAAAGTATTTTAGAAATAGCAGGCAGTGTTATTTTGTTGGTTTTATGTACATTGTCACCTATTGCTTGATGAGATATAAAATTCATTTGCATAAAACAATCTAATTTAATCAAATTCATTTTAATTCATATAGTTCATAATAACTGTTTTCATAAAGAGCCGATTCCTGATAAGTTGTCAAGGTTAATAAACTTACATATTTTCATATCATCAGAGCTTTGATGCTCTGTCCTGAGCATGAACCAAGCTACAGGCAGCAGTGAGGAGGAAATCTTTCTTTTTACCAGGAATAAAAACCTCCAACAGATCATGCAGGGCAGCTATTTGTCCTAACTAGATGGGGGTTGTGAGCGGAGGAAGGAGGGTTCAAAAGCACCGTGACTCCAGGCCAGGGAATCCTAAGGAAAGAGAACGGGAAGCACAAGCTGATGACAATAATGATATCTAATACGTGTAGAATAAAGCGTACGAGGGGGAAGTGCAGAGAAGTGTTCAATGTTTAACAGAGGTTTTCCAGCAGAAAGATCATTTTGGCAGAAAGAAAAAAGTGCAGCTGCAGCAGGTGCTTGTGAAAAGGGTTTCATATAGTTTGCATGTGAAAAAGAAAAAAGGAAAGATGTGTTGGTGCGCGTGTGTTTTTCTTATCTTTGGGTCAGATAATAGGATTGTTTTGGATGAGGCATCTAGAGATGCTCCCCTCTCACAGATGGGCAGAGATAATAGACATCCACAATGGTTACACGATCCAATTAACTTACTCTTGGCCCAGGCTGTGCACACACACTTTTCTGAGAGATGAACGTGTGTGTGTGTGCACTTGCACGTATGTGCCAGAACTGTGGAAAATTAATGCTTCCCAGGATTTAACATAATTTTCTCTAATTGGTTATCACTGTTCAGTGCCTACTTAGTGTTAATCAAATAAATTCTTAATAGTTTTTACAGCAGGCCAGTTTGGAGGAACGACCTGCTTGCAGAGCAATGTTCGTTATTTAAATATTGATCATTTATTTGGGTTTTGAAGGTATTTCCTCTTTTTCTGAGCTCATTTTCCCAGTTTGAAGTCTGGATTGTGTCAGAACGTTGTCCAAACCATGATTGTGTTTTCATTACCTTGTGCTTTATTACTCAAATTTGGGGTTTTTTTATGTTTGAGAGGAAACAAGCAGCTACAACAAAGTCGGGATCTTTCCATTGAGGAGAGAATATACTTTTAAGAGTTTCCGGGGGGTTTTTTTGTTTTCTTTTGTTGTTTTTTTTTTTTTTTTCAAAATCTTCTACAGTCGGAGAAAAGACACTGCTTTTTGCTAACCTTGCAGATTCTGCATCTTACTGACACACTAAGGAGGGGATTGTTTCCCCTCCTCCCATCAGCCTCAGCTTACATGTCATGCTGAATATCAGGGCTTGTTACTCAGGCCTGTGAGATGAAGACTTGTGGTAATACACATTGATTCGGCGTAGCTGTTATAAACAAAAAAACTCGCACACACAAGAATACAGGGAAAGCTCTTTAAATCCTCATTGATCTTCACAGGCTGAGAGCCATCCAGTTTGTTTTCATTATTAAAGTAATGCTGGCCTTCGCGGAGTTTACCGATCTTTCGTTGCCTTGGTATGATTCCAAAAGTGTCAAGGTGGATGCCGCCTGTACTTTTTCTCACGCTGTTAGAATTACTTTGAAGCCCTTCTTGTGCTCATCTTCCTCTTCTCTTCACAAATTTGGGAGCTGTGAGGGATAGAAACAACTGGGTGAGGCTTTCGAGAGGAATTTCTCGCTGGAATACACTGCAGCGAGCTGACCCCCTTAGAGATTTCTCCTGTCTTGGCAGGAATGCTCTCTGTGAGTCTTTCTTTTTTTTTTTTTTTGGATTGTTGGGAGTGATACTTGTAGTAGAACACGCTGACATTCCTCATGAATCTTTACATAAATCATTTCACGGTTGACTGCCTGCTACAGATGCGCTTTGTTTTAGCTGTCAACATCGCGGATGCTTTTTTGAAACAGGTGGTGTCTGCAGTTGCCGATTAATATACAATATCCCTACTTATGAAGACATGACACCAAGGCAAGCTGCAGGAGAGGGTACACACTGTCAGCATACAGCTTCACATTTTGAACCTTATTGTTCTAAACATCCTCAAGCATGTGCTTTTTTGACATCTAATCACTGTTGACCTAAGAATACCCTTGACGTTTGTGTATGCTCTGCATAATTCATAGTTCATATTCCGTGCTAAGCCTGTCATGAATCGGGCACCCTGTGAAGGATTGCCTCAGACTTGTGCTATTGAAAACAGTTAATCCACTGTGGATGGATATGTAAATATAAGGATGTGTGGCTATGTGCTGCTGGAACACTCCTGATTGTTGAGGATAAACCAATGTGCATTTGTTGTGGGTGATAGTGTGGGAGAGCGAGAGAAAAGGGAAGGTTACCATAAGCATTAAGACCTGTCTCATCCTTTGAGTACATAATCCCTTTAGTGAATACGCACAACATACATAAAAACAGCAAAATTATTCCAGTATATGAGCCTACGCTGAATGCACATCACTGTTGTGCAGCGTGGCCAGAACTTACGTTTTTCTGTCTCATGCCATGCTTATAAAGAGATCTGCGAAAATGAATTCCCATGAATCTATTTAGAGTCTCTTATCAATGACGTGCAGATGTTAGTCAGGTTCATACCATTTTTGTTATCATATTTCTTTATCAAAAAAAAAAGCCAAAAGTGCATAAAACTACAGGAAATGAAAGGAAAGAATCAAGAAATGTGGCAGTCAGTCAGGGGGCATCCCTAGACAGAGAGCTGCAGCAAACAAGTGATGTATTATCAAATCAGTTGCCTAAAATGTACTAAGAGGACTATATGAACTCCTGCTCACCACTGCTTTACTGTGTGATGATACAGTTATTTTAAAGATTCATTTAGCAAAATTTGTAATGTCATTTTTTTAGATGTAAAACTCATTGTGTGCATTTTAAAATACTAAATAATCCAACTTAAACCATATAATGGTGATAATTCATAAAGACCTTCACTGAGCCTGATATATCTTGATTCTTGCCGAGCATTGCATTAACACTTGAATTGCTGCATGTGCACTGTGGCTATTCAACATTGACCTGTGCACTGTGAAGTCCTATTTCTTGTTATCGTCTATCTAAATTATTCAGTTGCCAGAATAGAAGTTAAAATGTTTGTCCTGACCCCCAGTCAGTATCTTCAGTAAAGCACCAGGTGTTGAAGTGCAAGTCCGTTAATGCAGAGACATGAGTTTTGTCTTCTACAAACTGAGAGTTAATGCAGAGACATGAGTTTTGTCTTCTACAAACTGAGAGTTAATGCAGAGACATGAGTTTTGTCTTCTACAAACTGAGAGTTAATGCAGAGACATGAGTTTTGTCTTCTACAAACTGATTTGGGTATCTGAACTAGCTGACGACAGACAGATCAGGATCTTGATATTTTTTATCTGCTGTATGTTTGTGACTAAGATTGCTGACTTTTTGTGTCTATTTATCATCCTCAGGAGAAATTACTGCAAAGGTATTGTTATAATAACACCCCCCCCAACTACCCATAAGGCTTAGAGCTTGTGCTGTTTATGGCTTCTTTTCTCTTTTTTTTGCCATTTTTTCTAATTTGGGAGAGTTAACAACAACTGGTGTTCTGATGGGAATTGGGAATTGGGAATTGTCCACGGTTGCCTTTCACTTTGTAATCATTCATTGTTAGTATGTGTATTGGCAACATTTTAAAATCCTGTTACTAAACTTTGGCAGAATTTTACACTGTGGCACCCCTATTACCAGCTAATTCAGCATCCACCTTGTGTCCTGTCTCTTAATCTGAGCTCTTTCCAGTCAGTGGGGATATTGATTCATCTTATCTGTTGCTCTCTCACTTTCTCTCTCTCTTTTTTTCTGCTTCTCTGATAAAGTCCTCCTGTGCTTCTTTGTTGAATGAACCAATAGTTCTGTTCTAAAATGGCCAGTCTGGTAGTTGCTGGTGTGTGTTTCGCCTTATAGTGCTGTAGCTGAGGTTTTAAAGGAAAAGAAGAAAAAAGAAATGGGAAGAAATAAAAAGACAAAAAACATGAACTGTAGGACATGTGTCTGACACTTGGCACTTTTTCCTCCAGTCTATGATCAACTCACACACGTCCACTAACTCGTATTAACCAGAGCTGGTAAAAGGGCTCTGATCAGCAAAGAAGTTGCTGCACATCATGTTAAACCAGCCTTTCCTAAGCTGGGGGTTCCCGATACGCATTGTGGCCCTAAGAACATTTCAGTCTAAATTTATGGGGGGAAAAAAAATATTTTTAATGCAAAGATTAATCTGTGGAATTAATGTGTTCATATTTTTTACATAAACAACAAGTTGATGAGTTGTGCCTAATTAAATACAAATTTGGCAATATTTCAGCGAGAGATGATTTTGGGCTTATGGATGCTGTGTAACATCTGTGAAGATAATCCACCAAAAACACCAACTTGTTTTATCTTTGTGGTCATTGCTTAGAAAGGGAACCACTATCACATGCTAGCTAATGTAGCCAAGTCCTGCCTCCTGCCTCCTGCCTCCTGCCTCCTGCCTCGTTGCCTTTGCTCCAAACCTTTGAGAGTGTGCGATTCATGCATGAAGAGAGTCAGAGAAGTTTAGGGGAGGGACAAATGTCCATTCTACAGATGACTAAAAAGTTTTATTTTTCTTCTTTTCTTCACTTGGCTGCAACCAGGTTGTGAAGGAGATTTTAAGCAATATGGTAATAAAAAAAATGCAACTTGTAAAAATTCAACCATATATAATTCTGCAGCTTTGCATCACTTCTTCACAGTGATATCAGGTCTTAAACATTACATGCTACAGAGCAGTAAGTCAACTGGAATATTACAGGACATTTGATGCCACTCAAGTAGCACCTAAATAAAAAGAAATCCCATCCACGTTAGGAAGAGGAAAACAATGGAGACACTCAGATTTAAGCTTCTGCAACATGGAAACGCACACTTTGTTGAAAAGTAAGCACAGACTTTAATCAAATCTGGGAAAAATTTACTTTAACAAGGTCATTTATAAGGAGTTAGAAGAAGTTTTTGTTCTGTTTTGATTTTTACAAATAGTCTGTAAGCGATCAAAGTTTAGATCTATTATTAAATCTTTTTCTTTTCTTAAACAGTCGCCTGTAGAGAATGTCAAGGTTTTAAGGTGATATATCTTCTTCTGGCAAAACATGGACCTCAACCAGCCTTTTATATCAGTGCATGTATGTACTAGGCTACATATGCACACATTTAGATAACCTGCTAAAAGTTTCTCACTTTAAGAAATGTAAAGAATGATATTCATAAAGATAAGTTCCAGTTGTTAAAGAAGGATCTGAAAATTAAATGAAACAAACAATTTTCTCTCATTTAGTTGAATCCAGTATTTGAATATGTTTGATCCTGTCTGTTTGTTTTGTGGGAAAAAGAAATGTAAAAAATACAAAAAAAAAAAAAAAAAAAAAAAAAAAAAGCTAAAAGCTAAAAGCAATACTTAAAACATATCTCAACTATAGCTGAGCTGTTTGCTGAAGTGGACATGCTGAGCTTGATGAGATACTGGTTTTCATAGATTAGGAAAGTTTTAACATTTTAAAATGCAAAATGACTTTCATTTCCTGGAGGCAAAGATAAATGGCTAATTATTACAAGGCATGTTAAAAAAAATCACTTTTGAATAAAGAAGACCCAATTCAGCAATGATTTCCCTAACTAAGACAACAGAAAAAGATTGTACAAAAGCTCATATTATTTATAGTATACTGTGCTGTTGAAGTGTTTTCTCTGTTTTCGTTGTGTTCTCCTCAAGTCATTAAAATATTTTAAATCCCTGACATTAAAATTTTGTTAAATGCTTCAATTTCTGTATATTATGTAAATAGAATTGAGTTCCTGAGCCCCAGCCTTTCAGTCGTTACACAGTCTTTATTTTGATGGTTTATTTCTCTAATAAACGGCATGCATAGAAGGTAGTTAGAGAGCAGCAGGGCTTTGCAAACCTATAAGCCATGGACTGATCCCTGACACATCCAGACAGAGATTTGCAGCCATCTGGCCAGATGAGACAGTTGGATAGGCACATTTTCTCTCTCTCTCTCTGCCTCTTGGTCGTGACTCAATCCTCAGGCATACACACACACACACACACACACACACACACACACACACACATATATATATATATATATACACACAGCAACTCAGCTGGTTCTGAGGGGTTCTGTCATCGAAGGTTGCCAGGGAGCTCTGGTGGTCACAGATAGTGACCTAGCCTACAGCTGTGGTGCTTCGCTCGAAGCTGTATATTTAGATTCCAAAATTCAAGGCCACAGATTGGCCACAGAAAGAAGGCCAGACATCCAGGGAAGAATCATGGGACTCGGTTTATTGGAAAAGGAGAAATCAGCGACACCGAGGTAAAAAGCTATAAAAAAGAGGACTCAGTACAGCCTGCAGCTTTCAATAAGGTTGAAAAGGGTTACTTTAACCTGTGATCTACCATCTGGCCACAAATTTCTGATCAAAACAAAACCAAAATCCAGTATTTCACAATCTTATACCTTGACTATGTTAATGTGCAACACTGACATGAAGATCTATCAGCATCCATCCAACATCCAACATCCTTGTGATGTTTAACTGATAATTAATTAATCACCATTCATCAACTCAAAGTTCCAGTATACAATATTAAACCATTACTGCAGCAGCAAAACCTGACTGGTTTTATGAATATGTAACAGTGTTGTGGCTGTTCTTACCAGATCGTGTTGCCTCCATCCCTCCGTGTGTCTCATCTTTCTAGTTAACAAGCTCCTCGTTTTGATGTTCATGCGAGTGCTCATGCAATAACTCTTTTGTAGTGAGCACACTTCAAGGTTTTTCTCTATTGAATAATGCTCTTTTCTCAGTTACAAGGTATCCAGTAAGAAGAGGGCATTCTATCTGAGTCAATACAGCCCTGTTTTAATGGGATAGAATAATCTATTAGCTATTTGCAGGGTTCCAGATGTGGTTTCACTTTTGATTTTGGCTTATTGGCATCAGACCAGTTTTCTAAGGTCTCATAATACGTGCTTAATAACAAGCTACATGGAATAATTGTATTTTTATCAGAATTTCAGCCCCTTAAATTATATGTAATTGGTGTCGTGCTTGATCACGTGCTTGTAGCTGATGCAATAGTTTGTTTATATTACTGCTTATGTTTTTAATGAACATAAATCATGGTGACTGTAATTGAAATAATGATTTTAATGACTTCAGTTAAGGATTAACCAATGTTCTATCCATGGTGACAGAAACGATAATGACACTATAATGTTACACAAATTTACAAAATGTCAAATATAATCTGTATTTGTGTTGCAACTGAAAGCGTTCACATGGCAAAATAATTAGTAGGATTTCAGTGTTGTATTAAATGTTTCTGTCCTGCTAAAATACAAGTGTTTTCAGAACAATTTTACCATATGTGTATTTGAGAACATACACATCATTGATCACAAAACTAAATTGCTGAAATTAATTTCTCATTACTTTGCACAGAGCTGCAAAGAATGAATTACTGTAAGCATATAGCTTCTATGCCAAAGATTTAATGAAATATTATGACAAAGATATAAAGGAAAATGTTGATAAGCTTTTAGTTACTGCAAAAAAGTTTAGTCCTGGGTCAGAAATATCCCATAATGTTTGAGGCCATTGGCAGTGTGTCTCCGAGCAGCAGAAACACACTAATAGGTTCTGTTTTTTCTATCAGCAGAAACACAAGGATACACTCTGACATTATGAGAACAGAAGTTGCGTGACCAAAGGACATATTTTTGCCTGGTTAACATTGAATGTGTTATGTGTTCTACTCCTTATAGCACTAAATATTTCATATCATGCGCCGCAGTCTTAATAATGCAAGTAGTTTAATGTAGATCACTAATAAAACAAATCTTCTGCCCAGTGACGCTTGGCGCACGCTATTCCAATAAAGCCCCACTAATACGTTTCTACCTCTAAACCAGCATATATACTTTGTGCAGCAGAAAGATAAACACTGATGATCTTTGCTCAGTCTGCACATTAATTCCATTCTATCTCCCACCTCGTGAGTATCTAATAACTTTTAAATTGAAGCTCTGTCTCCAGCCTTCATCCGTCTTCTTCATGTCAAGTCTTTTCATTTCGTTCTCATGATGATATCGCCCGTGTTGCTTCCCACACATGCAGATAACTTGCCTTTCCCTCTTGGCACCGGCTCACCCTGTGTGTTGAAAATAGCTGAAGCTAGAACACAAGTTGTGCAACATTGATTTGAAATTCAATCTAGACAGCTACCTTAGGGCCCTAGGCCAACTCTCAGATCTCTCTCCGGTACCACAGTTGGGAGAAAATGAATGGGAGGGGGGGGCAGCAGACTTGGAGTTGGAAATGCACAAAAACTGCATACATACCCACAGAGTTAGTGAGTTTCTATTTGCAGGTATAAACACACCTGTGTACACACAACACTTTGGTGGTCTTCTCTCGCTGACACTCCAGTGTGTGGTGCCACCTGCACATAGGCACACTGACACAAATCACCAGACTGAAGAGTTTTTTATCTTTCAGTCTTTTATTCCAGTACTCTATACCTCTACCTGTCTGTCACCTTGAGAGTTACTGTGACTGCTCCTCAGCCTGTTATTTACCTGTTATTTACCAAGGGTATCATGAGTATAAAACCCTTAAAAGATGCCTTGTTGACTAATATCACACTGAGTTAGCCCCACAACTCAGGAGAGATTTCTTAAAATACGAGGAAAAATGCACGACTTAAACAAAATCTGCTAATGAGCAGTAAGCTGTTATGCATATAAGGGGAAAAATGAAGAGAAATAAGTTGAGATGGGAAGAAAAAAGGATAAGCAACAGTGATTAGATGCAGCAGCAGGCATGGATGCAAATGACGAATAAGTAATAGCAAGCAGGGAGAGAGGAGGAGGAGAGGATTTGATGGATACTTGATAATTGGTGTTAAGTGGGGTCAGACTGTGTGAGGAGATTTGATTTGGTTGCAGTAAACAAACAACTGATAAATTGATGCAGGTTGGATGAAAGTAAACAAGGTCTAACACTCTTAAACCTTTCCCTTAATTATTAGAGCAGTGTGCTCTAATGAATGTAATACATAAAACCGATAATGACTCGGCCATGTCCTCTCATCCGCTGGGTGGAAAACAAGAACATGGGACTTATAGGTAACGTAATAATTATTCCATTTTTTGTCGTTGTTAAATTAAAGTGTGATGAAGACAATTTAATGCAAAAATTTCCTAACCAACGTGTCATTGCAGCACCAAGTTAATGGGAGTGAAAAACACAGTTATTCCAATTATTCATGTGAATGAATTGGTATGATACTCCAGAGACAAAGTTATAGAAATCTGTCAACTGAAGGCTCCGTGAAGTGTTAAAGTAGGTGACAGGGTGCATATTTCAGTGGTTTTTAGGAATATAATTTTGAGATTACTCATTTACTTTTATCCCAAGGATCAATGAGCAGAATTAGACTTTTTACTGAGGTATTTGTTTATACATTAGAAAACATATAGTTGTCACAATATTTAACAGAGTCACACAGCCCTGCAGCCCTGGTGATGAAAGAACTGACATGATGATGTCAAACAAAATAATTCTGTTTGTCATCTGGCTTATATGTGAGTATGTAAAAACATATTTAAACCTTTGCTTTAGTAGCAGGATGCAATCAGTCAGATAGCAAGTCTTTGCATTTGTCTGTATTTACCTGTAGCTCTTGTCTGTTGATGGTGGGACTGAATTTTACCTGATTGCGTTCATCACTTTCACAACCACTAATGTCACCTGGCAAGGAAAAGCGAACAGTGTGATGTTTTATCTCGATCCTACGAGCACAGGGGGAGGCAGCTGCTTATTTCCTCCCACTGGTTTAATTCCAAAGGGTGACCTGAAGGTGGTTTGCACGTCGGTTTTCTCTCATTGGGTTTGTCTCTGCTGCCCTCTCTCTGTCATCAGCAGGTTTCATCAGATTGGAAAGAGAAAGAGAGAGAAAAGGTGTGTGTGTGTGTGTGTGTGTGTGTGTGTGTGTGTGTGTGTGTGTGTGTGTGTGTGTGTGTGTGTGTGTGCAGAGAGTGGGGCACAGCTGTTCTGCTGTTCTCCCCCCCTTCTCTCTCCCTTTTCTTCCTCTAATGTAACCCTCCACTGTGCAGGTCTAAGCTCATGAAAGAGCATTTAAAGTGCCAAGTCAGCGCAAACTTACACATAGGCAAGCAGTTTAGCTTCATCACTTCACACACACATACACACACATATATAGAGATTCTGCTGAACTACATACAGTATGTCTGCTGCAGCCTAATCACAGTCTACTTTAGATAAAGGCCCTTTTTTTTATCAAGGACACTCACTGAAAAGGAGTGCGTCAGAGCATTACTGTGAAGAGAATTTTGTACGTGGTTTATGTGTGCGTGTGTGTGTGTGTAATTGCATGTGTGTGTGTGTAATTGTGTGTGTGAAGGAGGGGGATGTCTTATTTGTGTTTGTGTTTTCTTTTAATGGGTTTTCACACCACTACATTCAAAATTCTACTGAGCTTCCCCATAGCAGGAAATTGCATTTTACATCATGGTGACCATGGCAACCAAATCTGCAGTGTCTGTCAGTCAGATTTATGAGCCAAATTTTGCACAAGAGGAAGTAAAATTCAAAGAAATGATATATGGTCAAAAAACTTGGAGGGAAATATGTCAAAATGGCAAAGTTATTGTCGAGAGATGGAAAAGAATTAGAAATTTAGAATTATTTTAATGTGATTTGTAAAAACTTTTAAAAAATAAATAAGGGAGACAGTTTATTCAGCTTCTTCTCCATCTTCACAATATCCTTTATCTCGCTGCCATAACCGCTCATGATGAAAAAGCTATTAGTCCCCTCCTCTCTCTGGGTGGTAAAGAAGGGATCACAAAGGCAGCAATTGATTTATGAGTAAATGGCTCCTTCCTTTACAAGTAAAGTAATAGGAGGGCAGGCCATTTTCTGTTTTTCAGTGGTTTGGCTTTTCAGGGAAATAAATGTGAAAAAGGAGATAAAATAATGCTGCTCTCCACTCTGAAGTTCAGTTGACACTAAGGTGGAGGAGGAATTGAGGAAAGGAAGGAGGGCTGAGCAGGAAAGTACAGAAGCTCTCTGTGTGCACGCAGAGCTGTTACACTGCGGGTAATTGGCAGGTGTGTCTACATATGTGTCGGCAAGATAAAGAAAAGCAAGTGAGAAAAAGTGAAAAGACATCCTGCTGTCAGACAGGTGAGCAGACAGTCAAAAGGCAAGTCAGAGAGACCGACACAAAGAGGCTTCTAGCATTTCCTGACTCAGATCCATGGCTTGGTTGGCAAAGATCCACATCTCCTGAATTCCTGAATGCGTGAGTGAAGTGGGGGGGGGGGTTGTGCTGCAGGATTTGATCAAGAATCTAAGCCAGATTCCCTTCAGCAGACTTGTCCACACAGGCTTTTGGTCGCATGCGTCAGCTCCTGTGTTAGAAAGTGAAGCAGACGCTGAGATTAGTTTCACCCTGTAGGGAATAAAAATATCGGACGGAGATGCACAGGATTTGCACAGACAAGAACACGAATGTTTTTAATCAAAAGGCTGCAAGATTGAAAATGTCACACATTATTTAAAGGCCCAATTGTTTTTTATTTATACCACAGGTTTCATGATTTTAAGATCAGATAATCACATTTTCAGCTTACATTACATTTTATTCCCGTCATTCTTATCTTTTCTGGTTCAGGAATGTTAAATGTAGAACATGATTGCAAAGTGTTCATACTTTCAAAAAGACAGCAGTAGCTTTGTTCAAGAATAATCCTGCTGATATTCAACG
The DNA here is from genome assembly GCF_933228915.1 of Telmatherina bonti. Lineage (NCBI taxonomy): Eukaryota > Metazoa > Chordata > Actinopteri > Atheriniformes > Telmatherinidae > Telmatherina > Telmatherina bonti. Next base: position 21,143,720 of record NC_136612.1, read on the forward strand.
GAAGCAACCACTATCTTTCAGGCAGACACGGGAGCAGGAAACGCCGCCTGACTTCTTCTACTTCTCTGATTTTGAGAGGCACAACGCTGAGATTGCTGCCTTTCACTTGGACAGGTGAGTTTTATAGTCTTTTCTGATTCCTGAAATCATCCTTCACAGACGGTGCCAGGAGAAACATCCAGTGATGTTGAGGATTATGAAACGGCACAACACTTTAACCCCATCCAGAGGTAGTCTGCAATGGATTTGAGCTTTGAAATTTGAATGGGATTACATACACGAAGGATTAGATAACACACTTAGAGAAGGGATCGTTTTGTTCGCTTGCTGCTGTGTATATTGATTTCAACATGATCCTTTGACTCCGAGGATTTCTGCAGACAAAAACGAAACGCGTATTATGGTCAAATATGATAAAGAAGAGGATGATAAATGGAGTACAGCACATTTTAGGGTCTGTTGAGGGTGTGATTGATTTTGAGATGCTGGCAAACACATAGTCTTGCTTTTATTTGACGTAACTCTGCCATGTGCTTTATGGGAAGGAAAAGTGCTCAAAGACAGGCCAGTATCACCACAACATGGTTACAGAACTGCACACAGATTCCTGTGATAAGACATAGTTTGATCTCAACTTGGCTGCACCATGAGGCATTCTGGAGTTTGTTTTATCGTCCAGCTGTAGAGCTGGGGCTCCAGATGTCTGTTGCTATTGTTATTTTGTTACTTCTTTCAGGAGGAGGAGGTAGGATCTCTGCTTTCTTGTAATTTCTTC